>NW_028288695.1:300000-476951 GCF_059628265.1 Tinamus guttatus | reverse complement strand
GCCAAGTGTTCCTATGCTGCCACCCACTGCCCATGGTGCTTCTCCCTAGAGCGCATGTGCCGTGTCTGGCGGGCTCCCCTGGGCAGAGGAGAACGGCAGGAAGAGACTCCTGAATCCTTGGGAAGTCCAAAGGATGGTGCAGGAGTGCCAAAACTGCTGAGGCATTGCAGAGGTAGGAGCTCCGCTTGCACACAATTCCTGTGGCCCCTGTCCCTGAAGAAAGGCCTGCTTGCCTGGCTGTGCCTGCTTGGGAAAAGGGCTTTGCTTCACAGAGCGGGAGAGATGGGGAGAGCTGAGTAACTCATCTGGGGTGCTCTTGCCTTTCTCTCATCCTGCAGAACACCCGCAAGCTCCTCAATAAGTGGGATATGGACCATTTCTGGGAGGCATATTCCCACGACAGTACACGTGAGGCTTGGAGGAACAAGGTATGGCAGCCCTGGAAGGCGTTCTTCTCTGCATGGCTGTCTTGTGCACAGTGAGGGTCCCCCTCTCTGTACCTTCATCTCCACTGCTTTCTCTTTTCCATGTCTTGCATGATAGCCCACTCCCAGAAAAGATACCGTCTCTGCACGAGACTCCTCATTGCCAGGAGGGAAAGGCTGCAGAGAAGGGAAGAAACGTGGGACCATCAGGTAAGGCTTTTCTTCGGACAGGATATGCTTGCGGCCACCTTGGGAAGCAGCTTCCCCATCTAAGCTTGGGAGCTGTGCTCCACAAGCACTGGGAGAGGAAAGGAAGTGCAGGCAGGCTTGGTGTGCTCTAGGGAAGCATTGGCAAGGACATGCCGTGTTGGAGGCACAGCATGGCTGCTGCAGGGTACCTCTATGCAAGCCTGGGAGGAAGGGTCCCTGTGCTCTCACTCATTTCTGCCTTGCTTCCTCAGCAGCAGTTGGGTGC
The DNA here is from genome assembly GCF_059628265.1 of Tinamus guttatus. NCBI lineage: Eukaryota > Metazoa > Chordata > Aves > Tinamiformes > Tinamidae > Tinamus > Tinamus guttatus. Next base: position 476,051 of record NW_028288695.1, on the reverse strand, counting down.
TCCGGCGCAGAGGATTCCCCATCCCCCTGACGGGCCCAGGACACAGCCCAAGTCAATACTGAAGCGGGGGAATGGTACCTCTCGCATCAAGAATGTCATCTTTAAGCTGCCGGAGCCTGAGAAAACGTAAGTGCGCACAGCTGCGGTAAAGTCCTGGCAGAGACAAGTGCCCGTAGCTCCATGTGTGGAATGTCCCCTTTCCCAGCGCCTCTTCATGGGGTTGGGACTCCTGTCTTCTGTGGGACCCCAACGGACCCTGGGGAGATCCTCCCTGCAGGAGCCTTCTGCTGCCCTGTCTTCAAGGGCACCAAGGGCCCTAAGGGACCAAAGGGGCACCCAAGCGACACTGTGTCCTCTGCTGCAGGAGGGCAGGGACACGACGGGCCCCAGCTGCACAGCAAGAGGGGCTTTGTCACTGCTGTGGCGGGAGAAGTTCAGCGCAGGCATCGCAGGCTCTGCCCCGCTCAGCCCCCGCAGGAGAGCTCTGGAGGAGGAGCTGCAGGAAAGCACCAGGAAGCTCCTGGAGCATTACCGCAGCCTCTACCTGCGTCGGTAAGGACCTGCCGTGATGGCGGGAGCTCCCGTTCCCCTCCAAACCTTTCCTGGCCTGGGCAGCAGCACCTGCCAAGGAGGATCTGCTCCTCAGCCCTGTGCTGGCAGCGCAGCAGCCTTGGCAGCCTGGCGCCTGAGCCGCACAGCCCTGCTGCCCCCTGCGCAGCTCTTGGCCACTCAGGAGGCCACGGGAAGCTGCCAGCTTCTCCTCCTCAGCAAGGGCCTGAGCGCGGCCGGCACCATTGCGCTGCTTTTGTGCTCACGCTCAGCCCCTTTCTCTTGAACTCTGCAGCAGTCAGCAGACATCTCGCCTCCTGGACAAGAGGGAGAGGTACCGCTGATCTCGTGCTGGCCTCCTGCGCTCCCAAGCCTCCTCTGTTGTATTAAACTATTTTCAGAGTATTTGCAAATTTGTTGGAGTGGATGTGAAGCACCAATCTGCAGCCTGGGTTCTTTGGAGGGGAATTAAAGGAAGGTTTGGGGGACAGGGAAGGAGCTCCCACTTTGTGCACTCTGATGTGCCCACGCATGTGCCAACACTAGTGTCTTGTGGGGCCTCTTGTCTCCCTGCCTTTGAGGGCGCCCAAGTGGCAGCAGGACCCTTGGTGACCTCCCTTGCCTTGTTTAGAGGGCATCTGTCCTACATGTTTCTCCTGCAGGACACTTCTGTCCCACTCCCCTGGCCCAATGGCCCAGTGCTAAAGCACAGCCGGAGACGTTCTCTGAGTGCAGGACGAGGCAGGCAGAGCTGCATGGGTTACACAAGCACCTCTCCCAGAGACACCTTTACCCTCCTCTTCCCTCTCTGGCTGCAGAAGGGTCTCAGTTCATGCGCTTTCCCTTTCACTCTCCTGCCCCTACCTTTGCCCATCCCTTTGCTCTCCCCCATGGCACTGGAGCTGCTCCATGTGTCTGAAAGCCCCAGCCATGCAGGTCTTCCCTTGGACTTCGAACACTTGGGCTTTTGCCAGGCACAGGGAGGAGCAGAACCGGCCAGGAGTGCCTGGGGGTGGGAAGACGCTGGCCATGGTGCTCCCGGCGGGACACGTTTGGGAGGATGCGCTGGCGGCTACGCCGAGCGATCGGGGTCCCTCTGCTGCAACAGTGTCCCCGAGCGTCCAGGGTGGGTGTGTGTGGGGACGTCCTGAAGGTCCCTAGTGGAGCCCGGCAGGAGGGGACGCGAGCTTCCAAACATGAAAGAAAAACGGGGGTTTTGCCGTGTCCCAGGAAAATCACTGATGCCTGAGGGAAACCTGTCTAGAAGAATCAAATGCAGGAGTCTGCAGGTGGGATGCACCCCAACACTGTACAGAGAATAGACAGCAGCAGAATAAAAGGTGATCCCCAGCCAGCAGGCTCATGCTCATTTCCCAGTGCCAAAAAAGTCCAGGGCTGATCGGAGAGGAGACAATTTTCCCCATGGCAGCTGGAGATGTTTCTCAACCTTGGTGCGGTATGGGAACATTATTGGCTGCTTGCCTCAAATTACCATTTCTCCTCCTTTCTTCTTTTCCCCCACTTAGGTTTTCTCACTTTATTTCTTTACTTCCTCTTTCTTCTCCAAAACACTCCTCCACTTTTGCTGTCTTCTTTCCTTTCCTTTCCTTTCCTTTCCTTTCCTTTCCTTTCCTTTCCTTTCCTTTCCTTTCCTTTCCTTTCCTTTCCTTTCCTTTCCTTTCCTTTCCTTTCCTTTCCTTTCCTTTCCTTTCCTTTCCTTTCCTTTCCTTTCCTTTCCTTTCCTTTCCTTTCCTTTCCTTTCCTTTCCTCTCCTCTCCTCTCCTCTCCTCTCCTCTCCTCTCCTCTCCTCTCCTCTCCTCTCTTCTCCTCTCCTCTCCTCTCCTCTCCTCTCCTCTCCTCTCCTCTCCTCTCCTCTTCTTCCCCCCACTTCTTTTTTCTTTCCATTCTCCTTCCTTTTTCCTTTCTTTTTTCCTCCTCTCTCCCTTTCCATTTCTTTACTTTTCACATACATGCTTTCCCCACTTTCAGTCTTTGGAGGCTACAGCCTCCATATTCTGGAGCCCCCTTGCAGAGGCCAGATGGCATCAACCACCACAGCCACCCCTGTCAACTGGCTCTCCACAGGCCACACCAACCACTGTTCCCCACCATGTTCCCAGGCCCCCTCTAAACAACTCACAGCACTGGAGAACCTCCCTCACTGTCCCAGTGCACAGACCATCCCCCATGGAGCCCCTGATTCAGCAGAGCTGCAGGAATTCCCCCAGGACACTCACAGTGCCCCCCAAAATCCCACAGTGACACAAAGAGGCCTGTGGATCCCAAACACTACCCCTGGGCACCTTGCTTGACTACCAGGGAAGCCCAAACACCGCCAAACACCCCATGAACCCCAAGGACCAGAAGACTAATCCCAGGCATCTCCACAGAGGCTCAGGGAGCACCAGAAATACCTCAGCAAATTGCACAAGAACCCAAATACCTCTAAGGCCTCCTGAGCACAGCCCTCTACATACTCAAATCCCCCAATGACTACCCCAGCTGCCAAAGGACACCCATTCCAACAGGGATGCTGGTGTGCAGCTGCCGCCAGGGATGTGCTGAGGGATGCATCTGGGCAACCTGGCTTCCTCCCAGAGCCAGCAGACACCAGCCATCCCCTGTCCACGAAGACACCCTGGACTCTCTGAGGGGAAAGAAACCCAGGTGTCCTGAGCTCCTGAAGGTCCCTGGTGGTGACAGACTGCAGGGGCACCTAGTCATCCTGGTAGACCCCAGGGAACCCACGTACTGGGGTGTCCTGTGGGAAAAGGCCCATGCTCAAGGGAGAGCAGCTCAGAGGAGTTCAGGCCAAGATCCCCAGTTGACTTTCAGCAAAATATTTTTCTCCTTCTCCTTCCTTGTGCTTTTCTTCTCTTTGCCTTCTTTTCTCTTCCTTCCTCCTCTTTCCCTGCCTTCCTTTTCTTTGCATCTCTCCAGGATGAAAGACACTCCTCCAGACACTATTCCACCTCCCACCCCACCATGTGTCCCCATGAGCTGCCAGGCATCCCATGGGAGTAGAGAAGCTCCCTCAGGCTCCCCAATACACACATGATTCCCCCATTGAGTCAAGGACTCTGCACACAGCACATGGATTCCCCCAAGAGCCCCACAGCTCCTCACATGCCAAACAGCCCCAAACACTCCCATTCCTGCATCAACGCACCCTGCTGGACCTCCAGAGAATGCCCCGCTCACCTCAAACAACCCAGGAAGGGGCCAGGAGAACAACACTAAGCCACGGGAACTCCATAGAGAGTGCTCTGGAATTGCTCAGCCTGGGGAAGAGAGGGCTGGGGGCAAGGGGAGCGCATCGTGTCCATGGGCAAACACTAGTGCAGTGGGTAGGGGCACTAAAGAACTTGGAGCTGGACTCTTGTAAGCAGGGCAAGGAGAGCACAGGAGGCAATGGGCACAAACTACAAGATCATAAGACCCTTTGAAAGAAAAACAAAGCATTTTCGTTCAGAGGATTCCGAGTCGCAGCCTGGAGTCACACACCTCCACACGATGCGTTCCACCGGTATCCCGGATGGCACGGCCTTGTCACAAATGCTAAAATTTGCTAGACCCAAGTCATGGCTTTTGATCTGCAGGAGGCCTCTTTTCCATGCAGCAGCTGTGCCTGACTCTGTTTTCCTTTGCAATCCTTCTCCAGTGCTTTAGGAAGCCCTGCTTGTGGCTGGAGCTCTCCAAGGCCCTCCTAAAGCACAGGGCAATCTGGGGGAACCCAGGTGTCTTGAGCTCCTGAAGGTCCCTGGTGGTGCCAGACTGCAGGGGCACCCAGTCATCCTCATAGACCCCAGGGAACACATGTGCTGGCTTTCCGGAGGGAAAAGCCCCATGCTGAAGGGAAAGAGGCTCAGAGGAATAAAGGCCAAGAACCCAAGTAGACTTTCAGCAAACTGCTTTTGTCTTCCTTCTTTGTGCTTTTCTTCTCTTTGCCTTATTTTCTCTTCCTTCCCCCACTTTCCATCCCTCCAGGCTAAAGGACATTCCCCCCAGACACTATTCCACCTCCCACCCCACCGCATGAGCTGCCAGTCATCCCATAGGAGTTGAGAAGCTCCCTCAGGCTCCCCAATACACACACGATTCCCCCATTGAGCCCAGGACTCTCCACACAGCACACGGATTCCCTCAATAGCCCCACAGCTCCCCACATGCCAAAGAACACCAAGGACTCCCATTTCTGCATCCAGGCACCCTGCTGGACCTCCTGGGAATGCCCAGCTCAACTCCAACAACCCAGGAAGCTGCCAGGACCACAGGACTAAACCCCGGGAATTCCATAGAGAGCGCTCTGGAATTGTTCAGCCTGGAGAAGTGAGCATCGCGTCCATGGGCAAACACTAGGGCAGTGGGTAGGGGCACTAAAGAAGTTGAAGCTGGACTCTTGTCAGGGGGGCAAGGAGAGCACACGAGGCGATGGGCACAAACTGCAAGACCACAAGATCCTTTGAATGCCAAGCAAAAGTGTTTTTTTTGGACTAGATGACCTCTACAGGTCCCTTTCAACCTTAAGCATTCTATGAATCTTTGATTCATCAGGTGGTTCGAAGTTGCAGCTTGGAGTCACACACCTTACACGATGCGTTCCACCAGTTTCTCGGCTACAGCTGCGTTGTCCCAATTATAATTTTAGTTAGACCTGAGTCATGATTTTGTGCTCTGGGTACTCTGCAGGAGGCCCCTTTTCCATGCAGCAGCTGTGCCTGGCTCTCTTTCCCACTGATGACCTTCTCCAGTGCTTTAGGAAGCCCTGCTTGTGGCTGGAGCTCTCCAAGGCCCTCCTAAAGCACAGGGCAATCATTCTGCCTCTCACCCTTTTCCCCATCTCCACCTCTCCTCCTGCCACACTCTCTCGCTCTTCCCACAGGCTCGTGTCTCTGGCCAAGATGAGGACATCTGGAAGCAGTCCTGAGGCCACCCAGAGTCCCGCCAGGAGAGAGAAGCCCCGAGCAGCAAAGTGAGCGGGAGGTGCCCAGGACACGCCTGCCCTGCGGCCTCCTGCTCTGCTGCCAGCCGACGCCACCAGTGCCGTCCCTCGGCCTCCTCTGCTCCCAGCGGAGCAGCTGGTGCGGAGCAGCGCGGCGCCCAGAGCCGGCCCAGGGCCTGCACTGCGCGGGCCTTGCTGGGAGCCGTGGGGAGAGGCTGCGCTGGCCGTGGGGAGAGGGGAGCAGCTGCTGGGAGCTGGGACATCCCGCTGGGAGCTCAGCGCGCCTCACACAGGGCTGCACGGACAGCGCACACAGCCCTCCTGGGCAGCCTGTCGTGGCCAGGGCCAGCAGGGGCCCTGCAGCCCCTCTGTGACACGGGCTGGCCTCACAGAGGGCCGCACGCGCCACAGCTGCCCTCTCCCCACGGCGCCCCATGCCCGCCCCACACTTCCCTGCCCGGCCTCGCTCACGCAAGGCACGGGGAGCTGCTCTGGCCTCCGCCTGCTGCACAGCTGCTGCTCTGCAGCCACACCAGCAAGGCCAAGGAGGTGTCACGAGAGCGCGGGAGGTGCCTCCTGGGAGGGCTCTGCGGGAGAAGAGAGCCCGGAGGACCAGCTGCTTCTGGTCGAGGAGGGAAGACCTTTCTCCCATTGCCGGCATCCACCCGGAGCCATGGGGATGCCCAAGAGGAAGGGCAAGGAGAGCCTGGAGCGGGCCCTTGGCCAAGCCGGCCCCTTGCCCCACGGGACGCTGCGCGGGCGCCAACTGGAGGGTAAGGCCTTGTGGAGCTCTGCCAGGAGGGCTGTCCCAGAGGCTCTTCCCCAGCAAAGGCGCTGGGGAAGGCCTGGGCTGTGGGGCACATGGCTGCACAGGGCTGGGGACAGCCCCCAGAGCCCTGCCCGAGGCTGCCTGCGTGTGCAAGGGAACAACGTGGCCCCGCGCAGCCTGGCTGCTCTCGGGCTGCTGAGAGACGCCTGGAGGTGGCCGTGTTGGACAGGAGCCCTTGGACTCTGTTCTCAGGAGATTTCTCTTTCAGCCCGTGCAGAGAAGAATCCTGCCAGGCTCTCCGGCTCCCAGGGAACGCGGCACCTGCCCAGAATCCCTGAGGGCAATGCCTACAAACCCAGGGAGGAGAGAGTCCATGAGGAAACACCTCCCGCCAGGTGAGACTCGTGCAGGAGGCTGCTGTTGAGCCACAGCAGGGAGCTCCTGCCTTGCACACAGTGTCTCTGCCAAGGCTCCAGGGGAAGGAGCAGCTCCTCTGCCCTCCGAGCAGGGGCTCATTTCTCCCCTCACCCTCTGCTCCCACCACGCACAGCATCTGGGGAGCCCCTGGCAATGCCCAAGGGGGAAGTGCAGGCTCTCCAACTGCTCGCTCTGTGCAGGAGCAGGACGCGTTTGCCTGAGGGAGACAGTGTTCAGAGTGCTTCAAGAGCGCAGCAGGGACAAGGGGTGCCCATGCTCTCCCCTTCCCGTCGCTTGCCAAGGGTGCAAGGCTGCTGGGAGCTTTGCTCACACTGGGCTCCTGCTGGAGGGGAGTGGGAAGGGACTGAGGGAGGATGGAGCCCTTGGAGGGATGGGTAGGATGGAGGTGAAGATGGTGCATGGCTTGTGAGCGAGAACAGCCAAGTGTTCCTATGCTGCCACCCACTGCCCATGGTGCTTCTCCCTAGAGCGCATGTGCCGTGTCTGGCGGGCTCCCCCTGGGCAGAGGAGAACGGCAGGAAGAGACTCCTGAATCCTTGGGAAGTCCAAAGGATGGTGCAGGAGTGCCAAAACTGCTGGGGCATTGCAGAGGTAGGAGCTCCGCTTGCACACAATTCCTGTGGCCCCTGTCCCTGAAGAAAGGCCTGCTTGCCTGGCTGTGCCTGCTTGGGAAAAGGGCTTTGCTTCACAGAGCGGGAGAGATGGGGAGAGCTGCGTAACTCATCTGGGGTGCTCTTGCCTTTCTCTCATCCTGCAGAACACCCGCAAGCTCCTCAATAAGTGGGATATGGACCATTTCTGGGAGGCATATTCCCACGACAGTACACGTGAGGCTTGGAGGAACAAGGTATGGCAGCCCTGGAAGGCGTTCTTCTCTGCATGGCTGTCTTGTGCACAGTGAGGGTCCCCCTCTCTGTACCTTCATCTCCACTGCTTTCTCTTTTCCATGTCTTGCATGATAGCCCACTCCCAGAAAAGATACCGTCTCTGCACGAGACTCCTCAATTGCCAGGAGGGAAAGGCTGCAGAGAAGGGAAGAAACGTGGGACCATCAGGTAAGGCTTTTCTTCGGACAGGATATGCTTGCGGCCACCTTGGGAAGCAGCTTCCCCATCTAAGCTTGGGAGCTGTGCTCCACAAGCACTGGGGAGAGGAAAGGGAAGTGCAGGCAGGCTTGGTGTGCTCTAGGGAAGCATTGGCAAGGACATGCCGTGTTGGAGGCACAGCATGGCTGCTGCAGGGTACCTCTATGCAAGCCTGGGAGGAAGGGTCCCTGTGCTCTCACTCATTTCTGCCTTGCTTCCTCAGCAGCAGTTGGGTGCTCCGGCGCAGAGGATTCCCCATCCCCCTGACGGGCCCAGGACACAGCCCAAGTCAATACTGAAGCGGGGGAATGGTACCTCTCGCATCAAGAATGTCATCTTTAAGCTGCCGGAGCCTGAGAAAACGTAAGTGCGCACAGCTGCGGTAAAGTCCTGGCAGAGACAAGTGCCCGTAGCTCCATGTGTGGAATGTCCCCTTTCCCAGCGCCTCTTCCATGGGGTTGGGACTCCTGTCTTCTGTGGGACCCCAACGGACCCTGGGGAGATCCTCCCTGCAGGAGCCTTCTGCTGCCCTGTCTTCAAGGGCACCAAGGGCCCTAAGGGACCAAAGGGGCACCCAAGCGACACTGTGTCCTCTGCTGCAGGAGGGCAGGGACATGACGGGCCCCAGCTGCACAGCAAGAGGGGCTTTGTCACTGCTGTGGCGGGAGAAGTTCAGCGCAGGCATCGCAGGCTCTGCCCCCGCTCAGCCCCCGCAGGAGAGCTCTGGAGGAGGAGCTGCAGGAAAGCACCAGGAAGCTCCTGGAGCATTACCGCAGCCTCTACCTGCGTCGGTAAGGACCTGCCGTGATGGCGGGAGCTCCCGTTCCCCTCCAAACCTTTCCTGGCCTGGGCAGCAGCACCTGCCAAGGAGGATCTGCTCCTCAGCCCTGTGCTGGCAGCGCAGCAGCCTTGGCAGCCTGGCGCCTGAGCCGCACAGCCCTGCTGCCCCTGCGCAGCTCTTGGCCACTCAGGAGGCCACGGGAAGCTGCGAGCTTCTCCTCCTCAGCAAGGGCCTGAGAGTGGCCGGCACCATTGCCCTGCTTTTGTGCTCACGCTCAGCCCCTTTGTCTTGAACTCTGCAGCAGTCAGCAGACATCTCGCCTCCTGGACAAGAGGGAGAGGTACCACTGATCTGCAGCTGGCCTCCTGCGCTCCGAAGCCTCCTCTGCTGTATTAAACTATTTTCAGAATGTTCAAAAATTTGTTGTAGTGCATGTGAAACTCCAATCTGCACCCTGGATTCTTTAGAGGGGTATTAAGGGAAGGTTTAGCAGACAGGGGCTGAGCTGCCTCTTTCTGCAGCCAGATCCTAACATGCATGTGCCAACACTAGTGTCTTGTGGGGCTTCTTGTACCCCTGCATTTGAGGGCGCCCATGTGGCAGCAGGACCCATGGTGACCTCCCTTGCCCTGTTTGGAGGGCATCTGTCCTGCATGTTTCTCCTGCAGGACACTTCTGTCCCACTCCCCTGACCCAATGGCCCAGTGGTAAAGCCCAGTCCGAGATGTTGTCTTAGAGCAGGATGAGGCAGGCAGAGCTGCATGGGTTACACAAGCACCTCTCCCAGAGACACCTTTACCCTCCTCTTCTCTCTCTGGCTGCAGAAGGGTCTCAGTTCATGGGATTTCCTTTTCACTCTCCTGCCCCTACCTTTGCCCATCCCTTCGCTCTCCCCCAATGCACTGGAGCTGCTCCGTGTGTCTGAAAGCCCCAGCCGTGCGCATCTTCCTTTAGACTTTGAACACTTGGGCTTTTGCCAGGAACAGGGAGGAGCAGAACTGGCCAGGAGTGCCTGGGGGTGGGAAGACGCTGGCCATGGTGCTCCCGGCGGGACACGTTTCAGAGGATGTGCTGGCGGCGGCGCCGAACGGTCGGGGCCCCTCTGCTACGACAGTGTCCCCAGGAATATGGCGCGGGTGTGTGTGGGGATGTCCTGAAGGTCCCTACTGGAGCCCGGCAGAAGGGACTCAACCTTCCAAACATGAAAGAAAAACGTGGGTTTTGCTGTGTCCCGGGAAAATCACTGATGCCTGAGGGAATCCTGTCTAGAGGAATCAAATGCAGGAGTCTCCAGGTGGGATGCACCCCAACACTGTACAGCGAATAGACAGCAGCAGAAGAAAAAGCCATCCCCAGCCAGCAGGCTCATGAGCATTTCCCAGTGACAAAACATTCCGGGGCTGATGGGAGAGGAGACAATTCCCCCCATGGCAGCTCCCCATGTTTCTCAGCCTTGGTGCGGTATGGGATCATTATTGGCTGCTTGCCTGAAATTGCCATTTCTCCTCCTTTCTTCCTTTCCTTTTTCCCCCACTTAGGTTTTCTCACTTTATTTTCTTTACTTCCTCTTTCCTCTCCAAAACACTTCTCCCCTTTTGCTGTCTACTTTTCTTTCCTTGCATCTCCTCGCCTCCGCTTCCCTCCCTTCCCCTCTCCTCTCTCCTTTTTCCTTACCTTTTTCCATTCCTTTCCCCTCTTCCCCACCATTTCCATTTCTTTTCTTTTCACGTACATGCTTTTCCAGCTTTCAGGCTCTGGAGGCTACAGCCTCCATGTCCTAGAGCCCTCTCGCAGAGGCCACATGGCATCAACCACCACAGCCACCCCTGACAACTGGCTCTCCACAGGCCACACCAACTACTGGCCACTGCCATGTCCCCAGGGCTCCTCCAAACAACCCACGGCAGCGAAGAAACTCCCTCACTGTCCCCAGTGCACAGACGATCCCCCACGGAGCCCCTGATTCAGCAGAGCTGCCAGGAATTCCTCCAGGACCCTTATAGTGCCCCCCAAAATCCCACAGTGACACAAAGAGGCCTGTGGATCCCAAACCCTTCCCCTGGGCACCTTGCTTGACTACCAGGGAAGCTCCAACACCCACCAAACACCCCGTGAATCCCAAGGACCAGAAGAGGAATCCCAGGCATCTCCACAGAGGCTCAGGGAGCACCAGAAAGCCCCCAGCGAACACCAGATCAACCCCAATACCTCTAAGGCCTCCCAAGCACAGCCCTCCACATACTCAAATCCCCCAATGACCACCCCAACTGCCAAAGGACACCCATTCCAACAGGGATGCTGCTGTGCAGCTGCGGCCAGGGATGTGCTGAGGGACGCGGCTGTGAAACCTGGCTTCCTCCCAGAGCCAGCAGACACCAGCCGTCCCCTGTCCACGCAGACACCCTGGGCTCTCTGAGGGGAAAGGAACCCAGGTGTCCTGAGCTCCTGAAGGTCCCTGGTGCTGCCAGACTTCAGGGGCACCTAGTCATCCTCATAGACCCCAGGGAACACATGTGCTGGCTTTCCCGGGGGAGAAGCCCCATGCTGAAGGGAAAGAGGCTCAGAGGAATTCAGGCCAAGAACCCAAGTAGACTTTCAGCAAACTACTTTTGTCTTCCTTCCTTGTGCTTTTCTTCTCTTTGCCTTCTTTTCTCTTCCTTCCCGCACTTTCCCTCTCTCTCGTGTCTCTGGCCAACATGAGGACAGCTGGAAGCAGTCCTGAGGCCACCCAGAGTCCCGCCAGGAGAGAGAAGACCCGAGCAGCAAAGTGAGCGGGAGGTGCCCAGGACACGGCTGCCCTGCGGCCTCCTGCTCTGCTGCCAGCAGACGCCACCAGTGCCGTCCCTCGGCCTCCTCTGCTCCCAGCGGAGCAGCTGGTGCGGAGCAGCGCGGCGCCCAGAGCCGGCCCAGGGCCTGCACTGCGCGGGCCTTGCTGGGAGCCGTGGGGAGAGGCTGCGCTGGCCGTGGGGAGAGGGGAGCAGCTGCTGGGAGCTGGGACATCCCGCTGGGAGCTCAGCGCGCCTCACACAGGGCTGCACGGACAGCGCACACAGCCCTCCTGGGCAGCCTGTCGTGGCCAGGGCCAGCAGGGGCCCTGCAGCCCCTCTGTGACACGGGCTGGCCTCACAGTGGGCCGCACGCGCCACAGCTGCCCTCTCCCCACGGCGCCCCATGCCCGCCCCACACTTCCCTGCCCGGCCTCGCTCACGCAAGGCACGGGGAGCTGCTCTGGCCTCCGCCTGCTGCACAGCTGCTGCTCTGCAGCCACACCAGCAAGGCCAAGGAGGTGTCACCAGAGCGCGGGAGGTGCCTCCTGGGAGGGCTCTGCGGGAGAAGAGAGCCCGGAGGACCAGCTGCATCTGGTCAAGGAGGGAACACCTTTCTCCCATTGCCGGCATCCACCCAGAGCCATGGGGATGCCCAAGAGGAAGGGCAAGGAGAGCCTGGAGCGGGCCCTTGGCCAAGCCGGCCCCTTGCCCCACGGGACGCTGCGCGGGCGCCAACTGGAGGGTAAGGCCTTGTGGAGCTCTGCCAGGAGGGCTGTCCCAGAGGCTCTTCCCCAGCAAAGGCGCTGGGGAAGGCCTGGGCTGTGGGGGGGATGGCTGCACAGGGCTGGGGACAGCCCCCAGAGCCCTGCCCGAGGCTGCCTGCGTGTGCAAGGGGACAACGTGGCCCCGCGCAGCCTGGCTGATCTCGGGCTGCTGAGAGACGCCTGGAGGTGGCCGTGTTGGACAGGAGCCCTTGGACTCTGTTCTCAGGAGATTTCTCTTTCAGCCCGTGCAGAGAAGAGTCCTGCCAGGCTCTCCGGCTCCCAGGGGACGCGGCACCTGCCCAGAATCCCTGAGGGCAATCCCTACAAACCCAGGGAGGAGAGAGTCCATGAGGAAACACCTCCCGCCAGGTGAGACTCGTGCAGGAGGCTGCTGTTGAGCCACAGCAGGGAGCTCCTGCCTTGCACACAGTGTCTCTGCCAAGGCTCCAGGGGAAGGAGCAGCTCCTCTGCCCTCCGAGCAGGGGCTCATTTCTCCCCTCACCCTCTGCTCCCACCACGCACAGCATCTGGGGAGCCCCTGGCAATGCTCAAGGGGGAAGTGCAGGCTCTCCAACTGCTCGCTCTGTGGAGGAGCAGGACGCGTTTCCCTGAGGGAGACAGTGTTCAGAGTGCTTCAAGAGCGCAGCAGGGACAAGGGGTGCCCATGCTCTCCCCCTCTCTTTGCTTGCCAAGGGTGCAAGGCTGCTCGGAGCTTTGCTCACACTGGGCTCCTGCTGGAGGGGAGTGGGAAGGGACTGAGGCAGGATGGAGCCCTTGGAGGGATGGACACCATGGAGGTGAAGATGGTGCATGGCTTGTGAGCGAGAACAGCCAAGTGCTCCTGTGCTGCCACCCACTGCCCATGGTGCTTATCCCTAGAGCGCACGTGCCATGTCTGGCGGGCTCCCCCTGGGCGGAGGAGAATGGCAGGAAGAGACTCCTGAATCCTTGGGAAGTCCAGAGGATGGTGCAGGAGTGCCAAAACTGCTGGGGCATTGCAGAGGTAGGAGCTCCGCTTGCACACAATTCCTGTGGCCCCTGTCCCTGTGGAAAGGCCTGCTTGTCTGGCTGTGCCTGTTTGGAAAAGGCCTTTGCTTCACAGAGCGGGAGAGATGGGGAGAGCTGCATATCTCATCTGGGGTGCTCTTGCCTTCCTCTCACCCTGCAGAACACTCGCAAGCTCCTCAATAAGTGGGATATGGACCATTTCTGGGAGGCCTATTCCCACGAAAATACACGTGAGGCTTGGAGGAACAAGGTATGGCAGCCTTGGAAGCCGTTCAGCTCTGCATGGCTGTCTTGTGCACAGTGAGGGTTCCCCTCTCCATAATCATATCCACCGCTTTCTCTTTTCCATGTCTTGCATGATAGCCCAGTCCCAGAAAAGATACCATCTCTGCACAAGACTCCTTTCTGTCTAGGAGGGAGAGGCTGCAGAGAAGGGAAGAAAGGTGGGACCATCAGGTAAGGCTTTTCTTGGGACAGGATGAGCTTGGAGCCACTTTGGGAAGCAGCTTCCCCATCTAAGCTTGGGAGCTGTGCTCCACAAGCACTGGGGAGAGGAAAGGGAAGTGCAGGCAGGCTTGGTGTGCTCCAGGGAGGAATTTGCAAGGACATGCCGTGTTGGAGGCACAGCACGTCTGCTCCAGGGTACCTCTATGCAAGCCTGGGAGGAAGGGTCCCTCTGCTCTCACTCATTTCTGCCTTGCTTCCTCAGCAGCAATTGGGTGCTCTGGCGCAGAGGATTCCCCATCCCCCTGACGGGCCCAGGACACAGCCCAAGTCAATATTGAAGCAGGGGAATGCTGCTCCTCGCGTCAAGAATGTCATGTTTAAGCTGCCGGAGCCCGAGAAAGCGTAAGTGCGCACAGCTGCGGCAAAGGCCTGGCAGAGAAAAGTGCCCGTAGCCCCGTGCACGGAATGTCCCCTTTCCCACTGCCTCTTTTATGGGGTCAGGACCCCAATCTCCTGTCTTCTGTGGACACCAAAGGAGCCGGGGGAGATCCTCCCTCCAGGAGCCTTCTGCTGCCCTGTCTTCAAGGGCACCAAGGGCCCTAGGAGACCAAAGGGGCACCCAAGCGACACTGTGTCCTCTGCTGCAGGAGGGCAGGGACACAACGGGCCCCAGCTGCACAGCAAGAGGGGCTTTGTCACTGCTGTGGCGGGAGAAGTTCAGCGCAGGCATCGCAGGCTCTGCCCCCGCTCAGCCCCCGCAGGAGAGCTCTGGAGGAGGAGCTGCAGGAAAGCACCAGGAAGCTCCTGGAGCATTACCGCAGCCTCTACCTGCGTCGGTAAGGACCTGCCGTGATGGCGGGAGCTCCCGTTCCCCTCCAAACCTTTCCTGGCTTTTGTAGCAGCACCTTCCAAGGAGGATCTGCTCCTCAGCCCTGTGCTTGCACCGCAGCAGCCTTGGCAGCCTGGCGCCTGAGCCGCACAGCCCTGCTGCCCCTGCGCAGCTCTTGGCCACTCAGGAGGCCACAGGAAGCTGCCAGCTTCTCCTCCTCAGCAAGGGCCTGAGCGCGGCCGGCACCATTGCCCTGCTTTTGTGCTCACGCTCAGCCCCTTTCTCTTGAACTCTGCAGCAGTCAGCAGACATCTCGCCTCCTGGACAAGAGGGAGAGGTACCGCTGATCTGCAGCTGGACTCTGCGCTCCCAAGCCTCCTCTGTTATATTAAACTATTTTCAGAGTATTTGCAAATTTGTTGGAGTGGATGTGAAGCACCAATCTGCAGCCTGGGTTCTTTGGAGGGGAATTAAAGGAAGGTTTGGGGGACAGGGAAGGAGCTCCCACTTTGTGCACTCTGATGTGCCCACGCATGTGCCAACACTAGTGTCTTGTGGGGCCTCTTGTCTCCCTGCCTTTGAGGGCGCCCATGTGGCAGCAGGACCCATGGTGACCTCCCTTGCCCTGTTTAGAGGGCATCTGTCCTACATGTTTCTCCTGCAGGACACTTCTGTCCCACTCCCCTTGGCCCATGGCCCAGTGGTTAAGCCCAGCCTGAGACGTTCTCTGAGTGCAGGACGAGGCAGGCAGAGCTGCATGGGTTACACAAGCACCTCTCCCAGAGACACCTTTACCCTCCTCTTCCCTCTCTGGCTGCAGAAGGCTCTCAGTTCATGGTCTTTCCCTTTCACTCTCCTGCCTGTACCTTTGCCCATCCCTTCGCTCTCCCCCATGGCACTGGAGCTGCTCTGTGTGTCTGAAAGCCCCAGCCATGCAGGTCTACCCTTGGACTTCGAACACTTGGGCTTTTACCCGGCGCAGGGAGGAGCAGAACCGGCCAGGAGTGCCTGGGGGTGGGAAGACGCTGGCCACGGTGCTCCCGGCGGGACACGTTTGGGAGGATGCGCTGGCGGCTACGCCGAGCGATCGGGGTCCCTCTGCTGCAACAGTGTCCCCGAGCGTCCAGGGTGTGTGTGTGTGGGGACGTCCTGAAGGTCCCTAGTGGAGTCCGGCAGGAGGGACGCGAGCTTCCAAACATGAAAGAAAAACGGGGGTTTTGCCGTGTCCCAGGAAAATCACTGATGCCTGAGGGAAACCTGTCTAGAGGAATCCAATGCAGGAGTCTGCAGGTGGGATGCACCCCAACACTGTACAGAGAATAGACAGTAGCAGAAGAAAAGGCGATCCCCAGGCAGCAGGCTCATGCACATTTCCCAGTGCCAAAAAAGTCCAGGGCTGATCGGAGAGGAGACAATTTTCCCCATGGCAGCTGGAGATATTTCTCAGCCTTGGTGCGGTATGGGAACATTATTGGCTGCTTGCCTCAAATTACCATTTCTCCTCCTTTCTTCTTTTCCCCCACTTAGGTTTTCTCACTTTATTTTCTTTACTTCCTCTTTCTTCTCCAAAACACTCCTCCACTTTTGCTGTCTTCTTTCCTTTCCTCTCCTCTCCTCTCCTCTCCTCTCCTCTCCTCTCCTCTCCTCTCCTCTCCTCTCCTCTCCTCTCCTCTCCTCTCCTCTCCTCTCCTCTCCTCTCCTCTCCTCCCCTCCCCTCCCCTCCCCTCCCCTCCCCTCCCCTCTCCTCTCCTCTCCTCTCCTCTCCTCTCTTCTCCTCTCCTCTCCTCTCCTCTGAGAGCAGGACGAGGCAGGCAGAGCTGCATGGGTTAGACAAGCACCTCTCCCGGAGCCACATTTACCCTCCTCTTCCCTCTCTGGCTGCAGAAGGCTCTCAGTTCATGGTCTTTCCCTTTCACTCTCCTGCCTGTACCTTTGCCCATCCCTTCGCTCTCTCCCATGGCACTGGAACTCCTCCATGGGTCTGAAAGCCCCAGCCGTGCACGTCTTCCCTTAGACTTTGAACACTTGGGCTTTTGCCAGGCACAGGGAGGAGCAGAACTGGCCAGGAGTGCCTGGGGGTGGGAAGACGCTGGCCACGGTGCTCCCGGCGGGACACGTTTGGGTGGATGCGCTGGCGGCCGCGCCGAACGGTCGGGGCCCCTCTGCTACAACAATGTCGCCAGGAATATGGCGCGGGTGTGCGTGGGGATGTCCTGAGGGTCCCTAGTGGAGCCCAGCAGAAGGGACTCAACCTTCCAAACATGAAAGAAAAACGTGGGTTTTGCGGTGTCCCGGGAAAATCACTGATGCCTGAGGGAAACCCGTCTAGAGAAATCGAATGCAGGAGTCTCCAGGTGGGATGCACCCCAACACTGTACAGCGAATAGACAGCAGCAGAAGAAAAAGCCATTCCCAGGCAGCAGGCTCATGAGCATTTCCCAGTGCCAAAACATTCCGGCGCTGATGGGAGAAGAGACAATACCCCCCATGGCAGCTGGAGATGTTTCTCAGCCTTGGTGCGGTATGGGAACATTATTGGCTGATTGCCTGAAACTGCCATTTCTCCTCCTTTCTTCCTTTCCTTTTTCCCCCCACGTAGGTTTTCTCACTTTATTTTCTTTACTTCCTCTTTCCTCTCCAAAACACTTCTCCCCTTTTGCTGTCTACTTTTCTTTCCTCGCATCTCCTCGCCTCCGCTTCCCTCCCTTCCCCTCTCCTCTCTCCTTTTTCCTTACCTTTTTCCATTCCTTTCCCCTCTTCCCCACCATTTCCATTTCTTTTCTTTTCACATTCATGCTTTTCCAGCTTTCAGGCTCTGGAGGCTACAGCCTCCATGTTCTAGAGTCCTCTCGCAGAGGCCACATGGCATCAACCACCACAGCCACCCCTGACAACTGGCACTCCACAGGCCACACCAACTACTGGCCCCTGCCATGTCCCCAGGGCCCCTACAAACAACCCACGGCAGCGAAGAAACTCCCTCACTGTCCCCAGTGCACAGATGATCCCCCACGGAGCCCCTGATTCAGCAGAGCTGCCAGGAATTCCTCCAGGACCCTCACAGTGCCCCCCAAAATCCCACGGTGACACAAAGAGGCCTGTGGATCCCAAACCCTTCCCCTGGGCACCTTGCTTGACTACCAGGGAAGCTCCAACACCCACCAAACACCCCGTGAACCCCAAGGACCAGAAGAGTAATCCCAGGCATCTCCACAGAGGCTCAGGGAGCACCAGAAAGCCCCCAGCGAACACCAGATCACCCCCCAATACCTCTAAGGCCTCCCAAGCACAGCCCTCCACATACTCAAATCCCCAAATGACCACCCCAACTGCCAAAGGACACCCATTCCAACAGGGATGCTGCTGTGCAGCTGCGGCTAGTGATGTGCTGAGGGACGCGGCTGTGAAACCTGGCTTCCTCCCAGAGACACCAGCCATGCCCTGTCCACGCAGACACCCTAGGCTCTCTGAGGGGAAATGAACCCAGGTGTCCTGAGCTCCTGAAGGTTCCTGGTGGTGCCAGATTTCAGGGGCACCTAGTCATTCTCATAGACCCCAGGGAACACATGTGCTGGCTTTCCCGGGGGAGAAGCCCCATGCTGAAGGGAAAGAGGCTCAGAGGAATTCAGGCCAAGAACCCAAGTAGACTTTCAGCAAACTACTTTTGTCTTCCTTCCTTGTGCTTTTCTTCTCTTTGCCTTCTTTTCTCTTCCTTCCCGCACTTTCCCTCTCTCTCGTGTCTCTGGCCAAGATGAGGACAGCTGGAAGCGGTCCTGAGGCCACCCAGAGTCCCGCCAGGAGAGAGAAGCCCCGAGCAGCAAAGTGAGCGGGAGGTGCCCAGGACACGGCTGCCCTGCGGCCTCCTGCTCTGCTGCCAGCAGACGCCACCAGTGCCGTCCCTCGGCCTCCTCTGCTCCCAGCGGAGCAGCTGGTGCGGAGCAGCGCGGCGCCCAGAGCCGGCCCAGGGCCTGCACTGCGCGGGCCTTGCTGGGAGCCGTGGGGAGAGGCTGCGCTGGCCGTGGGGAGAGGGGAGCAGCTGCTGGGAGCTGGGACATCCCGCTGGGAGCTCAGCGCGCCTCACACAGGGCTGCACGGACAGCGCACACAGCCCTCCTGGGCAGCCTGTCGTGGCCAGGGCCAGCAGGGGCCCTGCAGCCCCTCTGTGACACGGGCTGGCCTCACAGTGGGCCGCACGCGCCACAGCTGCCCTCTCCCCACGGCGCCCCATGCCCGCCCCACACTTCCCTGCCCAGCCTCGCTCACACAAGGCACGGGGAGCTGCTCTGGCCTCCGCCTGCTGCACAGCTGCTGCTCTGCAGCCACACCAGCAAGGCCAAGGAGGTGTCACCAGAGCGCGGGAGGTGCCTCCTGGGAGGGCTCTGCGGGAGAAGAGAGCCCGGAGGACCAGCTGCTTCTGGTCGAGGAGGGAAGACCTTTCTCCCATTGCCGGCATCCACCCAGAGCCATGGGGATGCCCAAGAGGAAGGGCAAGGAGAGCCTGGAGCGGGCCCTTGGCCAAGCCGGCCCCTTGCCCCACGGGACGCTGCGCGGGCGCCAACTGGAGGGTAAGGCCTTGTGGAGCTCTGCCAGGAGGGCTGTCCCAGAGGCTCTACCCCAGCAAAGGTGCTGGGGAAGGCCTGGGCTGTGGGGCACATGGCTGCACAGGGCTGGGGACAGCCCCCAGAGCCCTGCCCGAGGCTGCCTGCGTGTGCAAGGGGACAACGTGGCCCCGCGCAGCCTGGCTGCTCTCGGGCTGCTGAGAGACGCCTGGAGGTGGCCGTGTTGGACAGGAGCCCTTGGACTCTGTTCTCAGGAGATTTCTCTTGTAGCCCGTGCAGAGAAGAGTCCTGCCAGGCTCTCCGGCTCCCAGGGAACTCGGCACCTGCCCAGAATCCCTGAGGGCAATGCCTACAAACCCAGGGAGGAGAGAGTCCATGAGGAAACACCTCCCGCCAGGTGAGACTCGTGCAGGAGGCTGCTGTTGAGCCACAGCAGGGAGCTCCTGCCTTGCACACAGTGTCTCTGCCAAGGCTCCAGGGGAAGGAGCAGCTCCTCTGCCCTCCGAGCAGGGGCTCATTTCTCCCCTCATCCTCTGCTCTCACCACGCACAGCATCTGGGGAGCCCCTGGCAATGCTCAAGTGGGAAGTGCAGGCTCTCCAACTGCTCGCTCTGTGGAGGAGCAGGACGCGTTTCCCTGAGGGAGACAGTGTTCAGAGTGCTTCAAGAGCGCAGCAGGGACAAGGGGTGCCCATGCTCTCCCCCTCTCTTTGCTTGCCAAGGGTGCAAGGCTGCTGGGAGCTTTGCTCACACTGGGCTCCTGCTGGAGGGGAGTGGGAAGGGACTGAGGGAGGATGGAACCCTTGGAGGGATGGACACCATGGAGGTGAAGATGGCGCATGGCTTGTGAGCGAGAACAGCCAAGTGCTCCTGGGCTGCCACCTGCTGCCCATGGTGCTTCTCCCTAGAGCGCATGTGCCGTGTCTGGCGGGCTCCCCCTGGGCAGAGGAGAACGGCAGGAAGAGACTCCTGAATCCTTGGGAAGTCCAAAGGATGGTGCAGGAGTGCCAAAATTGCTGGGGCATTGCAGAGGTAGGAGCTCTGCTTGCACACAATTCCTGTGGCCCCTGTCCCTGCGGAAAGGCCTGCTTGCCTGGCTGTGCCTGCTTGGGAAAAGGGCTTTGCTTCACAGAGCGGGAGAGATGGGGAGAGCTGCGTAACTCATCTGGGGTGCTCTTGCCTTTCTCTCATCCTGCAGAACACCCGCAAGCTCCTCAATAAGTGGGATATGGACCATTTCTGGGAGGCCTATTCCCACGACAGTACACGTGAGGCTTGGAGGAACAAGGTATGGCAGCCCTGGAAGGCGTTCTTCTCTGCATGGCTGCCTTGTGCACAGTGAGGGTCCCCCTCTCTGTACCTTCATCTCCACTGCTTTCTCTTTTCCATGTCTTACATGATAGCCTGCTCCCAGAAAAGATACCATCTCTGCACAAGACTCCTCTCTGGCTAGGAGGGAGAGGCTGCAGAGAAAGGAAGAAACGTGGGACCATCAGGTAAGGCTTTTTTTGGGACTGGATATGCTTGGGGCGACCTTGGGAAGCAGCTTCTCCATCTAAGCTTGGGAGCTGTGCTCCACAAGCACTGGGGAGAGGAAAGGGAAGTGCAGGCAGGCTTGGTGTGCTCCAGGGAAGAATTTGCAAGGACATGCCATGTCGGAGGCACAGCATGGCTGCTGCAGGGTACCTCTATGCAAGCCTGGGGTGAAGGGTCCCTCTGCTCTCACTCATTTCTGCCTTGCTTCCTCAGCAGCAGTTGGGTGCTCCGGCGCAGAGGATTCCCCATCCCCCTGACGGGCCCAGGACACAGCCCAAGTCAATACTGAAGCGGGGGAATGGTACCTCTCGCATCAAGAATGTCATCTTTAAGCTGCCGGAGCCTGACAAAGCGTAAGTGCGCACAGCTGCGGCAAAGGCCTAACAGAGACAAGTGCCCGTAGCGCCGTGCATGGAATGCCCCCTTTCCCACTGCCTCTTCCATGGGGTTGGAACCCACATCTCCTGAGTTCTGTGAGACCCCAAAGGCTCCAGGGGGATCTTCCCTCCAGGAGCCTTCTGCTGCCCTGTCTTCAAGGGCACCAAGGGCCCTAGGGGACCAAAGGGGCACCCAAGCGACACTGTGTCCTCTGCTGCAGGAGGGCAGGGACACGACGGGCCCCAGCTGCACAGCAAGAGGGGCTTTGTCACTGCTGCGGCGGGAGAAGTTCAGCGCAGGGACCACAGGCTCTGCCCCCGCTCAGCCCCCGCAGGAGAGCTCTGGAGGAGGAGCTGCAGGAAAGCACCAGGAAGCTCCTGGAGCATTACCGCAGCCTCTACCTGCGTCGGTAAGGACCTGCCGTGATGGCGGGAGCTCCCGTTCCCCTCCAAACCTTTCCTGGTCTGGGCAGCAGCACCTGCCAAGGAGGATCTGCTCCTCAGCCCTGTGCTGGCACCGCAGCAGCCTTGGCAGCCTGGCGCCTGAGCCGCACAGCCCTGCTGCCCCTGCGCAGCTCTTGGGCACTCAGGAGGCCACGGGAAGCTGCGAGCTTCTCCTCCTCAGCAAGGTCCTGAGCGCGGCCGGCACCATTGCCCTGCTTTTGTGCTCACGCTCAGCCCCTTTCTCTTGAACTCTGCAGCAGTCAGCAGACATCTCGCCTCCTGGACAAGAGGGAGAGGTACCGCTGATCTGCAGCAAGACTCCTGCACTCCCAAGCCTCCTCTGCTGTATTAAACTATTTTCAGAATGTTCAAAAATTTGTTGGAGTGGATGTGAAGCACCAATCTGAAGCCTGGGGTCTTTGGAATGGATTTAAAAAAGCTTAGGAGAGAGGGACTGAGCTCCCACTTTGTGCACTCAGATGTGCCCTTGTATGTGCCCTCACTAGTGTTTGTGGGGCTTCTTGTCCCCCTGCGTTTGGACGCATCCATGTAGCAGCAGAACCTCTGGTGACCTCCCCTGCCCTGTTTGGAGGGCATCTGTCCTGCATGTTTCTCCTGCAGGACACTTCTGTCCCACTCCCCTTGACATAATGTCCCAGTGGTAAAGCTCAGCCTGAGATGTTCTCTGAGAGCAGGACGAGGCAGGCAGAGCTGCATGAGTTACACAAGCACCTCTCCCAGAGACACCTTTACCCTCCTCTTCCCTCTCGGGCTGCAGAAGGGTCTCAGTTCATGGGCTTTCCCTTTCACTCTCCTGCCTGTACCTTTGCCCATCCCTTTGCTCTCCCTCATGGCACTGGAGCTGCTCCGTGTGTCTGAAAGCCCCAGCCATGCAGATCTTCCCTTGGACTTCAAACACTTGGGCTTTTGCCAGGCACAGGGAGGAGCAGAACTAGCCAGGAGTGCCTGGGGGTGGGAAGACGCTGGCCATGGTGCTCCTGGCGGGACACTTTTGGGAGGATGCGCTGGCGGCCGCGCCGAGTGGTCGGGGCCCCTCTGCTACAACAGTGTCCCCAGGCATCTGGGGTGGTTTTGTGTGAGGACGTCCTGAAGGTCCCTAGTGGAGGCGTCAGGAGGGACTCGACCCTGCAACCATGAAAGGAAAATGGGAGTTTTGTGGTATCCCGGGAAAATCACTGATGCCTGAGGGAAACCCGTCTAGAGGAATCCAATGCAGGAGTCTCCAGCTGGGATGCATCCCAACACTGTACAGTGAATGGACAGCAGCAGAAGAAAAAGCCATCCCCAGGCAGCAGGCTCATGAGCATTTCCCAGAGCCAAAACCTTCCAGGGCTGATGGGAGAGGAGACAATTCCCCCCATGACAGCTGCAGATGTTTCTCAGCCTTGGTGTGGTATGGGATCATTATTGGCTGCTTGACTCAAATTGCCATTTCTCCTCCTTTATTCCGTTCTTTTTTCCCCCACTTAGCTTTCTTCACTTGATTTTCTTTACTTCCTATTTCCTCATCGAAACAGTTCTCCCCTTTTGCTCTCTCCTCTCATCTCCTCTCCTCTCCTCCCCTCTCCTCTCCTCCCCTCTCGTCTCCTCCCCTCCCCTCTCCTCTCCTCTTTTCTCCTCTCCTCCCTTCCCCTCTCCTCTCCCTCCCATCATTTTTTTTCCTTTTTCTTTCCTTTTTCCATTCATTTCCCCTCCTTTCTCTTTCTCCCTTTCCTTTTCTTTTCACATACATGCTTTCCCAGCTATTAGGCTCTGGAGGGCAACAGCCTCCATGTCCTAGAGCCCTCTCGCAGAGGCCACATGGCATCAACCACCACAGCCACCCCTGACAACTGGCTCTCCACAGGCCACCCCAAACACTGTTCCCCACCATGTCCCCAGGGCCCCTACAAACAACCCACAGCACCGAATAAACTCCCTCACTGTCCCAGTGCACAGACCATCCCCCATAGAGCCCCTGATCCAGCAGAGCTGCCAAGAATTCCCCCAGGACCCTCACAGTGCCCCCCAAAATCCCATGGTGACACAAAGAGGCCTCTGGATCCCAAACAGAGGATCCCAAAAGCGGCTCAGAGGAATTCAGGCCAAAATATCAAGTCGACTTCCAGCAAAGTGGATTTGTCCTTCTCCTTCCTTGTGCTTTTCTTCTCTTTCCCTTCTTTTCTCTTCCTTCCCCCTCTTTCCCTACCTTCCTTTTCTTTCCTTCCCTCCAGGATGAAAGACATTCCTCCCAGACACTATTCCACCTCCCACACCACTGCATGTCCCCATGAGGTGCCAGGCATCCCATGGGAGCTGAGAAGCCCCCTCAGGCTCCCCAGTACACACATGATACCCACATTGAGTCCAGGACTCTGCACACAGCACACGGATTCCCTCAATAGCCCCACAGTTCACCATATACCAAACACCTCCAAGGACTCTCATCCCTGCATCCACGCACCCTGCTGGACTTCCCTGGAATGCCCAGCTCACCTCAAACAACCCAGGAAGCTGTCGGGAGAACACGACTAATTCCCCGGGAACTCCATAGAGTGCTCTGGAATTGTTCAGCCTGGAGAAGAGAGGTCTGGGGGCACGGGGAGTGCATTGTGTCCACGGGCAAACACTAGTGCAGTGGGTAGGGGCACTAAAGAAGCTGAAGCTGGACTCTTGTCAGTGGGGCAAGGAGAGCACAGGAGGTGATGGGCACAAACTGCAAGACAACAAGATCCTTTGAATGAGAAGCAAAAGTTTTTTCCTTGGACTAATTGACCTCTACAGGTCCCTTCCAAACTTAAGCATTCTATGAATTCTTGATTCATTCGGAGGTTCGAAGTCGCACTCTGCAGTCACACACCTCCACAAGATGCGTTCCACCACTACCCAGGATGGCGCTGTCGTGTCCCAAATGCTAATATTAACTAGAACTGAGTCATGATTTACTGCTCTGGGCACTCTGCAGAAGGCCCCTTTTCCATGCAGCAGGTGTGCCTGGCTCTGTTGACCATTGATGACCTTCTCCAGGGCTTTAGGAAGCCCTGCTTGTGCTGGAGCTCTCCAAGGCCCTCCTAAAGCACAGGGCAATCTTTCTGCCTCTCACCCTTTTCCCCATCTCCACCTCTCCTCCTGCAACACTCTCTCGCTCTCCCCACAGGCTCGTGTCTCTGGCCAAGATGAGGACATCTGGAAGCAGTCCTGAGGCCACCCAGAGTCCCGCCAGGAGAGAGAAGCCCCGAGCAGCAAAGTGAGCGGGAGGTGCCCAGGACACGGCTGCCCTGCGGCCTTCTGCTCTGCTGCCAGCAGACGCCACCAGTGCCGTCCCTCGGCCTCCTCTGCTCCCAGCGGAGCAGCTGGTGCGGAGCAGCGCGGCGCCCAGAGCCGGCCCAGGGCCTGCACTGCGCGGGCCTTGCTGGGAGCCGTGGGGAGAGGCTGCGCTGGCCGTGGGGAGAGGGGAGCAGCTGCTGGGAGCTGGGACATCCCGCTGGGAGCTCAGCGCGCCTCACACAGGGCTGCACGGACAGCGCACACAGCCCTCCTGGGCAGCCTGTCGTGGCCAGGGCCAGCAGGGGCCCTGCAGCCCCTCTGTGACACGGGCTGGCCTCACAGTGGGCCGCACGCGCCACAGCTGCCCTCTCCCGATGGCGCCCCATGCCCGCCCCACACTTCCCTGCCTGGCCTCGCTCACGCAAGGCACGGGGAGCTGCTCTGGCCTCCGCCTGCTGCACAGCTGCTGCTCTGCAGCCACACCAGCAAGGCCAAGGAGGTGTCACCAGAGCGCGGGAGGTGCCTCCTGGGAGGGCTCTGCGGGAGAAGAGAGCCCGGAGGACCAGCTGCTTCTGGTCAAGGAGGGAAGACCTTTCTCCCATTGCCGGCATCCACCCGGAGTCATGGGGATGCCCAAGAGGAAGGGCAAGGAGAGCCTGGAGCGGGCCCTTGGCCAAGCCGGCCCCTTGCCCCACGGGACGCTGCGCGGGCGCCAACTGGAGGGTAAGGCCTTGTGGAGCTCTGCCAGGAGGGCTGTCCCAGAGGCTCTTCCCCAGCAAAGGCGCTGGGGAAGGCCTGGGCTGTGGGGCACATGGCTGCACAGGGCTGGGGACAGCCCCCAGAGCCCTGCCCGAGGCTGCCTGCATGCCCAAGGGGACAACGTGGCCCCGCGCAGCCTGGCTGCTCTCAAGCTGCTGAGAGACGCCTGGAGGTGGCCGTGTTGGACAGGAGCCCTTGGACTCTGTTCTCAGGAGATTTCTCTTTCAGCCCGTGCAGAGAAGAGTCCTGCCAGGCTCTCCGGCTCCCAGGGAACTCGGCACCTGCCCAGAATCCCTGAGGGCAATGCCTACAAACCCAGTGAGGAGAGAGTCCTTGAGGAAACACCTCCCGCCAGGTGAGACTCGTGCAGGAGGCTGCTGTTGAGCCACAGCAGGGAGCTCCTGCCTTGCACACAGTGTCTCTGCCAAGGCTCCAGGGGAAGGAGCAGCTCCTCTGCCCTCCGAGCAGGGGCTCATTTCTCCCCTCACCCTCTGCTCCCGGCACGCACAGCATCTGGGGAGCCCCTGGCAATGCTCAAGGGGGAAGTGCAGGCTCTCCAACTGCTCGCTCTGTGCAGGAGCAGGACGCGTTTGCCTGAGGGAGACAGTGTTCAGAGTGCTTCAAGAGCGCAGCAGGGACAAGGGGTGCCCATGCTCAACCCCCCTCTTTGCTTGCCAAGGGTGCAAGGCTGCTCGGAGCTTTGCTCACACTGGGCTCCTGCTGGAGGGGAGTGGGAAGGGACTGAGGGAGGATGGAACCCTTGGAGGGATGGACACCATGGAGGTGAAGATGGCGCATGGCTTGTGAGCGAGAACAGCCAAGTGCTCCTGGGCTGCCACCCACTGCCCATGGTGCTTCTCCCTAGAGCGCATGTGCCGTGTCTGGCGGGCTCCCCCTGGGCAGAGGAGAACGGCAGGAAGAGACTCCTGAATCCTTGGGAAGTCCAAAGGATGGTGCAGGAGTGCCAAAATTGCTGGGGCATTGCAGAGGTAGGAGCTCCGCTTGCACACAATTCCTGTGGCCCCTGTCCCTGCAGGAAGGCCTGCTTGCCTGGCTGTGCCTGTTTGGGAAAAGGCCTTTGCTTCACAGAGCGGGAGAGATGGAGAGAGCTGCGTTACTCATCTGGGGTGCTCTTGCCTTTCTCTCATCCTGCAGAACACCCGCAAGCTCCTCAATAAGTGGGATATGGACCATTTCTGGGAGGCCTATTCCCACGACAGTACACGTGAGGCTTGGAGGAACAAGGTATGGCAGCCCTGGAAGGCGTTCTTCTCTGCATGGCTGTCTTGTGCACAGTGAGGGTGCCCCTCTCTGTACCTTCATCTCCACTGCTTTCTCTTTTCCATGTCTTGCATGATAGCCCGCTCCCAGAAAAGACAGCATCTCTGCACGAGACTCCTCAATTGCCAGGAGGGAAAGGCTGCAGAGAAGGGAAGACACATGGGACCATCAGGTAAGGCTTTTCTTGGGACAGGATACCCTTGGGACTACCTTGGGAAGCGGCTTCTCCATCTAAGCTTGGGAGCTGTGCTCCACAAGCACTGGGGAGAGGAAAGGGAAGTGCAGGCAGGCTTGGTGTGCTCCAGGGAAGAATTTGCAAGGACATGCCATGTCGGAGGCACAGCATGGCTGCTGCAGGGTACCTCTATGCAAGCCTGGGAGGAAGGGTCCCTGTGCTCTCACTCATTTCTGCCTTGCTTCCTCAGCAGCAGTTGGGTGCTCCGGCGCAGAGGATTCCCCATCCCCCTGACGGGCCCAGGACACAGCCCAAGTCAATACTGAAGCGGGGGAATGGTACCTCTCGCATCAAGAATGTCATCTTTAAGCTGCCGGAGCCTGAGAAAGCGTAAGTGCGCACAGCTGCGGTAAAGTCCTGGCAGAGACAAGTGCCCGTAGCTCCATGTGTGGAATGTCCCCTTTCCCAGCGCCTCTTCCATGGGGTTGGGACCCACATCTCCTGTCTTCTGTGGGACCCCAACGGACCCTGGGGAGATCCTCCCTGCAGGAGCCTTCTGCTGCCCTGTCTTCAAGGGCACCAAGGGCCCTAAGGGACCAAAGGGGCACCCACGCGACACTGTGTCCTCTGCTGCAGGAGGGCAGGGACACGACGGGCCCCAGCTGCACAGCAAGAGGGGCTTTGTCACTGCTGCGGCGGGAGAAGTTCAGCGCAGGCATCGCAGGCTCTGCCCCCGCTCAGCCCCCGCAGGAGAGCTCTGGAGGAGGAGCTGCAGGAAAGCACCAGGAAGCTCCTGGAGCATTACCGCAGCCTCTACCTGCGTCGGTAAGGACCTGCCGTGATGGCGGGAGCTCCCGTTCCCCTCCAAACCTTTCCTGGCCTGGGCAGCAGCACCTGCCAAGGAGGATCTGCTCCTCAGCCCTGTGCTGGCAGCGCAGCAGCCTTGGCAGCCTGGCGCCTGAGCCGCACAGCCCTGCTGCCCCTGCGCAGCTCTTGGCCACTCAGGAGGCCACAGGAAGCTGCCAGCTTCTCCTCCTCAGCAAGGGCCTGAGCGCGGCCGGCACCATTGCCCTGCTTTTGTGCTCACGCTCAGCCCCTTTCTCTTGAACTCTGCAGCAGTCAGCAGACATCTCGCCTCCTGGACAAGAGGGAGAGGTACCGCTGATCTGCAGCTGGCCTCCTGCGCTCCCAAGACTCCTCTGTTTTATTAAACTATTTTCAGAATGTTTAAAAATTTGTTGTAGTGCATGTGAAACTCCAACCTGCACCCTGGATTCTTTAGAGGGGTATTAAGGGAAGGTTTAGCACACAGGGACTGAGCTGCCTCTTTCTGCAGCCAGATCTTCACATGCATGTGCCAACACTAGTGTCTTGTGGGGCTTCTTGTCCCCCTGCCTTTGAGGGCGCCCATGTGGCAGCAGGACCCATGGTGACCTCCCTTGCCCTGTTTGGAGGGCATCTGTCCTGCATGTTTCTCCTGCAGGACACTTCTGTCCCACTCCCCTGACCCAATGGCCCAGTGGTAAAGCCCAGTCCGAGATGTTGTCTTAGAGCAGGATGAGGCAGGCAGAGCTGCATGGGTTACACAAGCACCTCTCCCAGAGACACCTTTACCCTCCTCTTCTCTCTCTGGCTGCAGAAGGGTCTCAGTTCATGGGATTTCCTTTTCACTCTCCTGCCCCTACCTTTGCCCATCCCTTCACTCTCCCCCAATGCACTGGAGCTGCTCCGTGTGTCTGAAAGCCCCAGCCGTGCGCATCTTCCTTTAGACTTTGAACACTGGGGCTTTTGCCAGGCACAGGGAGGAGCAGAACTGGCCAGGAGTGCCTGGGGGTGGGAAGACGCTGGCCATGGTGCTCCCGGCGAGACACCTTTCGGAGGATGCGCTGGCGGCCGCGCCGAGCGGTCGGCGCCCCTCTGCTACGACAGTGTCCCCAGGAATATGGCGCGGGTGTGTGTGGGGATGTCCTGAAGGTCCCTACTGGAGCCTGGCAGAAGGGACTCAACCTTCCAAACATGAAAGAAAAACGTGGGTTTTGCTGTGTCCCGGGAAAATCACTGATGCCTGAGGGAATCCTCTCTAGAGGAATCAAATGCAGGAGTCTCCAGTTGGGATGCACCCCAACACTGTACAGCGAATAGACAGCAGCAGAAGAAAAAGCCATCCCCAGGCAGCAGGCTCATGAGCATTTCCCAGTGCCAAAACATTCCGGGGCTGATGGGAGAGGAGACAATACCCCCCATGGCAGCTGGAGATGTTTCTCAGCCTTGGTGCGGTATGGGATCATTATTGGCTGCTTGCTTGAAATTGCCATTGCTCCTCCTTTCTTCCATTCTTTTTTCCCCCACTTAGCTTTCCTCACCTTATTTTCTTTACTTCCTCTTTCCTCTCCAAAACACTTCTCCCCTTTTGCTGTCTACTTTTCTTTCCTTGCATCTCCTCGCCTCCGCTTCCCTCCCTTCCCCTCTCCTCTCTCCTTTTTCCTTACCTTTTTCCATTCCTTTCCCCTCTTCCCCCCCATTTCCATTTCTTTTCTTTTCACATACATGCTTTTCCAGCTTTCAGGCTCTGGAGCCTACAGCCTCCATGTCCTAGAGCCCTCTCGCAGAGGCCACATGGCATCAACCACCACAGCCACCCCTGACAACTGGCTCTCCACAGGCCACACCAACTACTGGCCACTGCCATGTCCCCAGGGCTCCTCCAAACAACCCACGGCAGCGAAGAAACTCCCTCACTGTCCCCAGTGCACAGATGATCCCCCACGGAGCCCCTGATTCAGCAGAGCTGCCAGGAATTCCTCCAGGACCCTTACAGTGCCCCCCAAAATCCCACAGTGACACAAAGAGGCCTGTGGATCCCAAACCCTTCCCCTGGGCACCTTGCTTGACTACCAGGGAAGCTCCAACACCCACCAAACACCCCGTGAATC
The DNA here is from genome assembly GCF_059628265.1 of Tinamus guttatus. Taxonomy (NCBI): domain Eukaryota; kingdom Metazoa; phylum Chordata; class Aves; order Tinamiformes; family Tinamidae; genus Tinamus; species Tinamus guttatus. The sequence continues at coordinate 446,341 of NW_028288695.1, read as the reverse complement.
CCAAGGACCAGAAGAGTAATCCCAGGCATCTCCACAGAGGCTCAGGGAGCACCAGAAAGCCCCCAGCGAACACCAGATCAACCCCAATACCTCTAAGGCCTCCCAAGCACAGCCCTCCACATACTCAAATCCCCAAATGACCACCCCAACTGCCAAAGGACACCCATTCCAACAGGGATGCTGCTGTGCAGCTGCAGCCAGTGATGTGCTGAGGGACGCGGCTGTGAAACCTGGCTTCCTCCCAGAGCCAGCAGACACCAGCCGTCCCCTGTCCACGCAGACACCGTGGGCTCTCTGAGGGGAAAGGAACCCAGGTGTCCTGAGCTCCTGAAGGTCCCTGGTGATGCCAGACTTCAGGGGCACCTAGTCATCCTCATAAACCCCAGGGAACACATGTGCTGGCTTTCCCGGGGGAGAAGCCCCATGCTGAAGGGAAAGAGGCTCAGAGGAATTCAGGCCAAGAACCCAAGTAGATTTTCAGCAAACTGCTTTTGTCTTCCTTCCTTGTGCTTTTCTTCTCTTTGCCTTCTTTTCTCTTCCTTCCCGCACTTTCCCTCTCTCTCGTGTCTCTGGCCAACATGAGGACAGCTGGAAGCAGTCCTGAGGCCACCCAGAGTCCCGCCAGGAGAGAGAAGCCCCGAGCAGCAAAGTGAGCGGGAGGTGCCCAGGACACGGCTGCCCTGCGGCCTCCTGCTCTGCTGCCAGCAGACGCCACCAGTGCCGTCCCTCGGCCTCCTCTGCTCCCAGCGGAGCAGCTGGTGCAGAGCAGCGCGGCGCCCAGAGCCGGCCCAGGGCCTGCACTGCGCGGGCCTTGCTGGGAGCCGTGGGGAGAGGCTGCGCTGGCCGTGGGGAGAGGGGAGCAGCTGCTGGGAGCTGGGACATCCCGCTGGGAGCTCAGCGCGCCTCACACAGGGCTGCACGGACAGCGCACACAGCCCTCCTGGGCAGCCTGTCGTGGCCAGGGCCAGCAGGGGCCCTGCAGCCCCTCTGTGACACGGGCTGGCCTCACAGTGGGCCGCACGCGCCACAGCTGCCCTCTCCCCACGGCGCCCCATGTCCGCCCCACACTTCCCTGCCCGGCCTCGCTCACGCAAGGCACGGGGAGCTGCTCTGGCCTCCGCCTGCTGCACAGCTGCTGCTCTGCAGCCACACCAGCAAGGCCAAGGAGGTGTCACCAGAGCGCGGGAGGTGCCTCCTGGGAGGGCTCTGCGGGAGAAGAGAGCCCGGAGGACCAGCTGCTTCTGGTCAAGGAGGGAAGACCTTTCTCCCATTGCTGGCATCCACCTGGAGCCATGGGGATGCCCAAGAGGAAGGGCAAGGAGAGCCTGGAGCGGGCCCTTGGCCAAGCCGGCCCCTTGCCCCACGGGACGCTGCGCGGGCGCCAAGTGGAGGGTAAGGCCTTGTGGAGCTCTGCCAGGAGGGCTGTCCCAGAGGCTCTTCCCCAGCAAAGGCGCTGGGGAAGGCCTGGGCTGTGGGGCACATGGCTGCACAGGGCTGGGGACAGCCCCCAGAGCCCTGCCCGAGGCTGCCTGCATGCCCAAGGGGACAACGTGGCCCCGCGCAGCCTGGCTGCTCTCGAGCTGCTGAGAGACGCCTGGAGGTGGCCGTGTTGGACAGGAGCCCTTGGACTCTGTTCTCAGGAGATTTCTCTTTCAGCCCGTGCAGAGAAGAGTCCTGCCAGGCTCTCCGGCTCCCAGGGAACTCGGCACCTGCCCAGAATCCCTGAGGGCAATCCCTACAAACCCAGGGAGGAGAGAGTCCATGAGGAAACACCTCCCGCCAGGTGAGACTCGTGCAGGAGGCTGCTGTTGAGCCACAGCAGGGAGCTCCTGCCTTGCACACAGTGTCTCTGCCAAGGCTCCAGGGGAAGGAGCAGCTCCTCTGCCCTCCGAGCAGGGGCTCATTTCTCCCCTCACCCTCTGCTCCCACCACGCACAGCATCTGGGGAGCCCCTGGCAATGCTCAAGGGGGAAGTGCAGGCTCTCCAACTGCTCGCTCTGTGCAGGAGCAGGACGCGTTTGCCTGAGGGAGACAGTGTTCAGAGTGCTTCAAGAGCGCAGCAGGGACAAGGGGTGCCCATGCTCAACCCCCATCTTTGCTTGCCAAGGGTGCAAGGCTGCTCGGAGCTTTGCTCACACTGGGCTCCTGCTGGAGGGGAGTGGGAAGGGACTGAGGGAGGATGGAACCCTTGGAGGGATGGACACCATGGAGGTGAAGATGGCGCATGGCTTGTGAGCGAGAACAGCCAAGTGCTCCTGGGCTGCCACCCACTGCCCATGGTGCTTCTCCCTAGAGCGCATGTGCCGTGTCTGGCGGGCTCCCCCTGGGCAGAGGAGAACGGCAGGAAGAGACTCCTGAATCCTTGGGAAGTCCAGAGGATGGTGCAGGAGTGCCAAAATTGCTGGGGCATTGCAGAGGTAGGAGCTCCGCTTGCACACAATTCCTGTGGCCCCTGTCCCTGCAGAAAGGCCTGCTTGCCTGGCTGTGCCTGTTTGGGAAAAGGGCTTTGCTTCACAGAGCGGGAGAGATGGGGAGAGCTGCATAACTCATCTGGGGTGCTCTTGCCTTTCTCTCATCCTGCAGAACACCCGCAAGCTCCTCAATAGGTGGGATATGGACCATTTCTGGGAGGCATATTCCCACGACAGTACACATGAGGCTTGGAGGAACAAGGTATGGCAGCCTTGGTAGCCGTTCAGCTCCGCATGGCTGTCTTGCGCACAGTGAGGGTTCCCCTCTCCATAACCTTCATCTACACTGCTTTCTCTTTTCCATGTCTTATATGATAGCCCACTCCCAGAAAAGATACCGTCTCTGCACGAGACTCCTCTCTGGCTAGGAGGGAAAGGCTGCAGAGAAAGGAAGAAATGTGGGACCATCAGGTAAGGCTTTTCTTGGGACAGGATACGCTTGCGGCCACCTTGGGAAGCGGCTTCTCCATCTAAGCTTGGGAGCTGTGCTCCACAAGCACTGGGGAGAGGAAAGGGAAGTGCAGGCAGGTTTGGTGTGCTCCAGGGAGGAATTTGCAAGGACATGCCGTGTTGGAGGCACAGCATGGCTGCTGCGGGGGAATCTCTATGCAAGCTTGGGGGGAAATGGGCCCTCTGTTCTCATTCATTTCTGCCTTATGTCCTCAGCAGCAGTTGGGTGCTCCGGCGCAGAGGATTCCCCATCCCCCTGACGGGCCCAGGACACAGCCCAAGTCAATATTGAAGCAGGGGAATGCTGCTCCTCGCGTCAAGAATGTCATGTTCAAGCTGCCGGAGCCTGAGAAAGCGTAAGTGCGCACAGCTGCGGCAAAGGCCTGGCAGAGACAAGTGCCCGTAGCCCCGTGCATGGAATGTCCCCTTTCCCACTGCCTCTTCTATGGGGTCAGGACCCCAATCTCCTGACTTCTGCGGGATCCCAAAGGACCCTGGGGAGATGTTCCCTCCAGGAGCCTTCTGCTGCCCTGTCTTCAAGGGCACCAAGGGCCCTAGGGGACCAAAGGAGCACCCAAGCGACACTGTGTCCTCTGCTGCAGGAGGGCAGGGACACGACGGGCCCCAGCTGCACAGCAAGAGGGGCTTTGTCACTGCTGTGGCGGGAGAAGTTCAGCGCAGGGACCACAGGCTCTGCCCCCGCTCAGCCCCCGCAGGAGAGCTCTGGAGGAGGAGCTGCAGGAAAGCACCAGGAAGCTCCTGGAGCATTACCGCAGCCTCTACCTGCGTCGGTAAGGACCTGCCGTGATGGCGGGAGCTCCCGTTCACCTCCAAACCTTTCCTGGCCTGGGCAGCAGCACCTGCCAAGGAGGATCTGCTCCTCAGCCCTGTGCTGGCACCGCAGCAGCCTTGGCAGCCTGGCGCCTGAGCCGCACAGCCCTGCTGCCCCTGCGCAGCTCTTGGCCACTCAGGAGGCCACGGGAAGCTGCGAGCTTCTCCTCCTCAGCAAGGGCCTGAGCGCGGCCGGCACCACTGCCCTGCTTTTGTGCTCACGCTCAGCCCCTTTCTCTTGAACTCTGCAGCAGTCAGCAGACATCTCGCCTCCTGGACAAGAGGGAGAGGTACCGCTGATCTGCAGCAAGACTCCTGCACTCCCAAGCCTCCTCTGTTGTATTAAACTGTTTTCAGAGTATTTGCAAATTTGTTGGAGTGGATGTGAAGCACCAATCTGCAGCCTGGGTTCTTTGGAGGGGAATTAAAGAAAGGTTTAGGAGACAGGGAAGGAGCTCCCACTTTGTGCACTCAGATATGCCCACGCATATGCCCAAACTAGTGTCTTGTGGGGCTTGTTATCTCCCTGCCTTTGGATGCTCCCTTGTGGCAGTAGGACCCTTGGTGACCTCCCTTGCCCTGTTTAGAGGGTATCTGTCCTGCATGTTTCTCCTGCAGAACACTTCTTTCCCACTCCCCTGGCCCAATGGCCCAGTGGTAAAGCCCAGCCGGAGACGTTCTCTGAGAGCAGGACGAGGCAGGCAGAGCTGCATGGGTTACACAAGCACCTCTCCCAGAGACACCTTTACCCTCCCCTTCCCTCTCTAGCTGGGGGAAGGTCTCAGTTCATGGGCTTTCTCTTTCACTCTCCTGCCTGTACCTTTGCCCATCCCCTTGCTCTCCCCCATGGCACTGGAGCTGCTCCGTGTGTCTGAAAGCCCCAGCCGTGCGGGTCTTCCCTTGGACTTCGAACCCTTGGGCTTTTGCCAGGCACAGGGAGGAGTAGAAGAGGCCAGGAGTGCCTGGGGGTGGGAAGACGCTGGCCACAGTGCTCCCGGCAGGACACGTTTGGGAGGATGCGCTGGCAGCAACCCAAGCGGTCGGGACCTCTCTGCTGCAACAGTGTCCCCAGGCGTCCGGGGCGGGTGTGTGTGGGGACATCCTGAAGGTCCCTAGTGGAGCCTGGCAGGAGGGACTCGACCCTCCAACCATGAAAGAAAAACGGGGGTTTTGCGTTGTCCCAGGAAAATCACTGATGCCTGAGGGAAACCTGTCTAGAGGAATCCAATGCAGGGGTCTCCAGGTGGGATGCACCCGAACACTGTACAGCGAATAGACAGCAGCAGAAGAAAAAGCCATTCCCAGAGCAGGCTCATGAGCATTTCCCAGTGCCAAAACCTTCCAGGGCTGATGGGAGAGGAGACAATTCCCCCCATGGCAGCTGGAGATGTTTCTCAGCCTTGGTGCGGTATGGGATCATTATTGGCTGCTTGCCTGAAATTGCCATTTCTCCTCCTTTCTTCCATTTTATTTTCCACCACTTAGCTTTCCTCACTTTATTTTCTTTACTTCCTATTTCCTCATCAAAACAGTTCTTCCCATTTGCTCTCCTCTCCTCTCCTCTCCTCTCCTCTCCTCTCCTCTCCTCTCCTCTCCTCTCCTCTCCTCTCACCCCCATCCTATTTTTTTCCTTTATTTTTTCTTTTTCCGTTCACTTCCCGTCCTTTCTCCCTTTCCATTTCTTTTCTTTTCACATACATGCTTTCCCAGCTTTCAGCCTCTGGAGGCCACAGCCCCCATGTCCTAGAGTCCTGTCTCAGAGGCCACATGGCATCAACAACCACAGCCACCCCTGACAACTGGCTCTCCACAGGCCACCTCAAACACTGTTCCCCACCATGTCCCCAGGGCCCCTACAAACAACCCACAGCACTGAATAAAGCCCCTCAGTCCCCCCAGAGCACAGACCATGCCCCATGGAGCCCCTGATTCAGCAGAGCTGCCAGGAATTCCCCCAGGACCCTCACAGTGCCCCCCCAAACCACTTACGGTGACACAAAGAGGCCTGTGGATCCCAAACACTTCCCCTGGGCACCTTGCTTGACTACCAGGGAAGCCCCAACACCCACCAAACACCCCATGTACCCTAAGGACCAGAAGAGTAATCCCAGGCATTTCTACAAAGGCTCAGGGAGCATCAGAATTACCCCAGCGAACACTGGAACAACCCGAATACCTCTAACACCTCCAGGGAAGAGCCCTCCACATACTCAAATCCCCCAGTGACCATCCCAGCTGCCAAAGGACACCTATTCCAACAGGGATGCTGCTGTGCAGCTGCAGCCAGTGATGTGCTGAGGGACGCGGCTGTGAAAACTGGCTTCCTCCCAGAGCCAGCAGACACCAGCCATTCCCTGCCCACGCAGACACCCTGGGCTCTCTGAGGGGAAAGGAACCCAGGTGTCCTGAGCTCCTGAAGGTCCCTGGTGGTGCCAGACTGCAGGGGCACCTCATCATTCTCATAGACCCCAGGGAACCCACGTACTGGGGTGTCCCATGCGAAAACACCAATGCTGAAGGGAAAGCGGCTCAGAGAATTTCAGGGAAACATCTCAAGTTAACTTTCAGCCAACTGGCTTGGTCCTTCTCTTTCGTTGTGCTTTTCTTCTCTTTGCCTTCTTTTATCTTCCTTCCTCCTCTTTCCCTGCCTTCTTTTTCTTCCCTTCCCTCCAGGATGAAAGACACTCCCCTCAGATACTATTCCACCTCCCACCCCACTGAGTGTCCGCATGAGCTGCCAGGCATCCTATGGGAGTTGAGAAGCTCTCTCAGGCTCCCCAATACACACACAATTCTTCCATTGTGTCCAGGATTCTGCTCACAGCACACACATTCCCGCAATAGCCCCCAGCTCCCCACACGCCAAACAGCCCCAAAGACTCCCATCCCTGCATCCAGGCACCCTGCTGGATCTCCCGGGAATGCCCAGCTCAACTCAAACAACCCACGAAGCTGCCAGGAGCACAACACCAAGCCCCACAAACTGCATAGAGAACACTCTGGAATTGTTTAGCCTGTGGAACAGAGAGCTGGGGCAGGGGGAGCGCATCGTGTCCATGGGAAAACACTAGTGCACTGGGTAGGGGCACTAAAGAAGCTGAAGCTGGACTCTTGTCAGTGGGGCAAGGAGAGCACAGGAGGCGATGGGCACAAACTGCAAGACCACAAGATCCTTTGAATGAGAAGCAAATATTTTTCATTTGCAGGACTCGCACTTGCAGCCTGGAATCCCACAAATCCTCAGGATGCGTTCCACCAGTTTCCTGGCTACCGCTGCCTTGTCCCAATTGTAATTTTAGTTAGACCTGAGTCATGGTTTACTGCTCTGGGCACTCTGCAGGAGGCCCCTTTTCCATGCAGCAGCTGTGCCTGGCTCTGTTGACCATTGCTGACCTTCTCCAGGGCTTTAGGAAGCCCTGCTTGTGGCTGGAGCTCTCCAAGGCCCTCCTAAAGCACAGGGCAATCTTTCTGCCTCTCTCCCTTTTCCCCATCTCCACCTCTCCTCCTGCCACACTCTCTCGCTCTCCCCACAGGCTCGTGACTCTGGCCAACATGAGGACAGCTGGAAGCAGTCCTGAGGCCACCCAGAGTCCCGCCAGGAGAGAGAAGCCCCGAGCAGCAAAGTGAGCGGGAGGTGCCCAGGACACGGCTGCCCTGCGGCCTCCTGCTCTGCTGCCAGCAGACGCCACCAGTGCCGTCCCTCGGCCTCCTCTGCTCCCAGCGGAGCAGCTGGTGCGGAGCAGCGCGGCGCCCAGAGCCGGCCCAGGGCCTGCACTGCGCGGGCCTTGCTGGGAGCCGTGGGGAGAGGCTGCGCTGGCCGTGGGGAGAGGGGAGCAGCTGCTGGGAGCTGGGACATCCCGCTGGGAGCTCAGCGCGCCTCACACAGGGCTGCACGGACAGCGCACACAGCCCTCCTGGGCAGCCTGTCGTGGCCAGGGCCAGCAGGGGCCCTGCAGCCCCTCTGTGACACGGGCTGGCCTCACAGTGGGCCGCACGCGCCACAGCTGCCCTCTCCCCACGGCGCCCCATGCCCGCCCCACACTTCCCTGCCCGGCCTCGCTCACGCAAGGCACGGGGAGCTGCTCTGGCCTCCGCCTGCTGCACAGCTGCTGCTCTGCAGCCACACCAGCAAGGCCAAGGAGGTGTCACCAGAGCGCGGGAGGTGCCTCCTGGGAGGGCTCTGCGGGAGAAGAGAGCCCGGAGGACCAGCTGCTTCTGGTCGAGGAGGGAAGACCTTTCTCCCATTGCCGGCATCCACCCGGAGCCATGGGGATGCCCAAGAGGAAGGGCAAGGAGAGCCTGGAGCGGGCCCTTGGCCAAGCCGGCCCCTTGCCCCACGGGACGCTGCGCGGGCGCCAACTGGAGGGTAAGGCCTTGTGGAGCTCTGCCAGGAGGGCTGTCCCAGAGGCTCTTCCCCAGCAAAGGCGCTGGGGAAGGCCTGGGCTGTGGGGGGGATGGCTGCACAGGGCTGGGGACAGCCCCCAGAGCCCTGCCCGAGGCTGCCTGCGTGTGCAAGGGGACAACGTGGCCCCGCGCAGCCTGGCTGCTCTCGGGCTGCTGAGAGACGCCTGGAGGTGGCCGTGTTGGACAGGAGCCCTTGGACTCTGTTCTCAGGAGATTTCTCTTGTAGCCCGTGCAGAGAAGAGTCCTGCCAGGCTCTCCGGAGCCCAGGGAACTCGGCACCTGCCCAGAATCCCTGAGGGCAATATCTACAAACCCAGGGAGGAGAGAGTCCTTGAGGAAACACCTCCCGCCAGGTGAGACTCGTGCAGGAGGCTGCTGTTGAGCCACACCAGGGAGCTCCTGCCTTGCACACAGTGTCTCTGCCAAGGCTCCAGGGGAAGGAGCAGCTCCACTGCCCTCCGAGCAGGGGCTCATTTCTCCCCTCACCCTCTGCTCCCACCACGCACAGCATCTGGGGAGCCCCTGGCAGTGCTCAAGTGGGAAGTGCAGGCTCTCCAACTGCTCGCTCTGTGGAGGAGCAGGACGCGTTTCCCTGAGGGAGACAGTGTTCAGAGTGCTTCTAGAGTGCAGCAGGGACAAGGGGTGCCCATGCTCTCCCCTTCCCGTTGCTTGCCGAGGGTGCAAGGCTGCTGGGAGCTTTGCTCACACTGGGCTCCTGCTGGAGGGGAGTGGGAAGGGACTGAGGGAGGATGGAGACCTTGGAGGGATGGACACCATGGAGGTGAAGATGGCGCATGGTTTGTGAGCGTGAACAGCCAAGTGCTCCTGTGCTGCCACCCACTGCCCATGGTGCTTCTCCCTAGAGCGCACGTGCCGTGTCTGGCGGGCTCCCCCTGGGCAGAGGAGAACGGCAGGAAGAGACTCCTGAATCCTTGGGAAGTCCAAAGGATGGTGCAGGAGTGCCAAAACTGCTGGGGCATTGCAGAGGTAGGAGCTCCGCTTGCACACAATTCCTGTGGCCCCTGTCCCTGCGGAAAGGCCTGCTTGCCTGGCTGTGCCTGTTTGGAAAAGGGCTTTGCTTCACAGAGCGGGAGAGATGGGGAGAGCTGCATAACTCATCTGGGGTGCTCTTACCTTCCTCTCACCCTGCAGAACACCCGCAAGCTCCTCAGTAATTGGGATATGGACCATTTCTGGGAGGCCTATTCCCACGAAACTACACGTGAGGCTTGGAGGAACAAGGTATGGCAACCTTGGAAACCGTTCAGCTCTGCGTGGCTGTCTTGTGCACAGTGAGGGTTTCCCTCTCCATAATCATCATATCCACCGCTTTCTCTTTTCCATGTCTTACATGATAGCCTGCTCCCAGAAAAGATACCATCTCTGCACAAGACTCCTCTCTGGCTAGGAGGGAGAGGCTGCAGAGAAAGGAAGAAAGGTGGGACCATCAGGTAAGGCTTTTCTTGGGACAGGATGCGCTTGGAGCCACTTTGGGAAGCAGCTTCTCCATCTAAGCCTGGGAGCTGTGCTCCACAAGCACTGGGGGTAGGAAAGGGAAGTACAGGCAGGCTTGGTGTGCTCCAGGGAGGAATTTGCAAGGACATGCCGTGTTGGAGGCACAGCATGGCTGCTACGCGGTACCCCTATGCAAGCTTGGGAGGAAGGCTCCCTCTGCTCTCACTCATTTCTGCCTTTCTTCCTCAGCAGCAGCTGGGTGCTCCGGCGCAGAGGATTCCCCATCCCCCTGACGGGCCCAGGACACAGCCCAAGTCAATATTGAAGCAGGGGAATGCAGCCTCTCGCGTCAAGAATGTCATGTTTAAGCTGCCGGAGCCTGAGAAAGCGTAAGTGTGCACAGCTGCGGCAAAGGCCTGGCAGAGAAAAGTGCCCGTAGCGCCGTGCGTGGAATGTTCCCTTTCCCACTGCCTCTTCCATGGGGTTTGGACCCACACCTCCTGACTTCTGCGGCACCCCAAAGGGCCCGGGGGGATCTTCCCTCCAAGAGCCTTCTGCTGCCCTGTCTTCAAGGACACCAAGGGCCCTAGGGGACCAAAGGGGCACCCAAGAGACACTGTGTCCTCTGCTGCAGGAGGGCAGGGACACGACGGGCCCCAGCTGCACAGCAAGAGGGGCTTTGTCACTGCTGCGGCGGGAGAAGTTCAGCGCAGGCATCGCAGGCTCTGCCCCCGCTCAGCCCCCGCAGGAGAGCTCTGGAGGAGGAGCTGCAGGAAAGCACCAGGAAGCTCCTGGAGCATTACCGCAGCCTCTACCTGCGTCGGTAAGGACCTGCCGTGATGGCGGGAGCTCCCGTTCCCCTCCAAACCTTTCCTTGCCTGGGCAGCAGCACCTGCCAAGGAGGATCTGCTCCTCAGCCCTGTGCTGGCAGCGCAGCAGCCTTGGCAGCCTGGCGCCTGAGCCGCACAGCCCTGCTGCCCCTGCGCAGCTCTTGGCCACTCAGGAGGCCACGGGAAGCTGCCAGCTTCTCCTCCTCAGCAAGGGCCTGAGCGCGGCCGGCACCATTGCCCTGCTTTTGTGCTCACGCTCAGCCCCTTTCTCTTGAACTCTGCAGCAGTCAGCAGACATCTCGCCTTCTGGACAAGAGGGAGAGGTACCGGTGATCTGCAGCAAGACTCCTGCACTCCCAAGCCTCCTCTGTTGTATTAAACTGTTTTCAGAGTATTTGCAAATTTGTTGTAGTGGATGTGAAGCACCAATCTGCAGCCTGGGTTCTTTGGAGGGGAATTAAAGAAAGGTTTAGGAGACAGGGAAGGAGCTCCCAGTTTGTGCACTCAGATATGCCCACGCATGTGCCCACACTAGTGTCTTGTGGGGCTTCTTGTACCCCTGCCTTTGGATGCTGCCTTGTGGCAGTAGGACCCTTGGTGACCTCCCTTGCCCTGTTTGGAGGCCATCTCTCCTGCATGTTTCTCCTGCAGGACAGGTCTGTCCCACTCCCCTTGGCCCATGGCCCAGTGGTAAAACCCAGCCCAAGACGTTCTCTGAGAGCAGGACGAGGCAGGCAGAGCTGCATGGGTTACACAAGCACCTCTCCCAGAGACACCTTTTTCCTCCTCTTCCCTCTCTGGCTGCAGAAGTCTCTCAGTTCATGGGCTTTCCCTTTCACTCTCCTGCCTGCACCTTTGCCCATCCCTTCGCTCTCCCCCATGGCACTGGAGCTGCTCCGTGTGTCTGAAAGTCCTAGCCGTGCGGGTCTTCCCTTGGACTTCGAACCCTTGGGCTTTTGCCAGGCACAGGGAGGAGCAGAACCGGCCAGGAGTGCCTGGGGGTGGGAAGACGCTGGCCACGGTGCTCCCGGCGGGAAACGTTTGGGAGGATGCGCTGGTGGCCGCGCTGAACGCTTGGGGCCCCTCTGCTACAACAGTGTCCTCAGGCGTCCGGGGCGGGTGTGTGTGGGGACGTTCTGAAGGTCCCTACTGGAGCCCGGCAGAAGGGACTCAACCTTCCAAACATGAAAGAAAAGAGCGGGGTTTGCGATGTCCCAGGAAAATCACTGATGCCTGAGGGAAACCCGTCTAGAGGAATCCAAGGCAGGAGTCTCCAGCTGGGATGCACCCCAACACTGTACAGTGAATAGACAGCAGCAGAAGAAAAAGCCATCCCCAGGCAGCAGGCTCATGAGCATTTCCCAGTGCCAAAATCGTCCAGGGCTGATGGGAGAGGAGACAATTCCCCCCATGGCAGCTGGAGATGTTTCTCAGCCTTGGTGTGGTATGCGAACATTCTTGCCTCTAATTGCCATTTCTCCTCCTTTCTTCCTTTCCTTTTTCCCCCACTTAGGTTTTCTCACTTTATTTTCTTTACTTCCTCTTTCCTCTCCAAAACACTCCTCCCCTTTTCCTGTCTCCTTTCCTTTCCTTTCCTTTCCTTTCCTTTCCTTTCCTTTCCTTTCCTTTCCTTTCCTTTCCTTTCCTTTCCTTTCCTTTCCTTTCCTTTCCTTTCCTTTCCTTTCCTTTCCTTTCCTTTCCCCTCTCCTCTCCTCGCTTCCCTTTCCCTCCTCCTTCCCTTCCCTTCCCTTGCCTTCCCTTCCCTTTCCTTCCCCTCCCTTCCCTGCCCTTCCCTGCCCTTCCCTTCCCCTCCCTTCCCCTCCTCTCCCTTTCTTTCCCTTCCCTTCCCTTCCCCCCCGTTCCTTTCCCTTCCCTTCCTTCCCTTCCCTTCCCTTCCCTTCCCTTCCCTTCCTTTCTTTCCTTTCTTTTCCTTTTTTTTTTTTCCATTTCTTTTCTTTTCACATACATTCTTTCCCCACTTTCAGGCTCTGGAGGCTACAGACCCCATGTCCTAGAGCCCTCTCGCAGAGGCCACATGGCATCAACCACCACAGCCACCCCTGACAACTGGCACTCCACAGGCCACACCAACTACTGGCCCCTGCCATGTACCCAGGGCCCCTCCAAACAACGCACGGCACCTGAGAACCTCCCTCACTGCCCCAGTGCACAGACGATGCCCCATGGAGCCCCTGATTCAGCAGAGCTGCCAGGAATTCCCCCAGGACCCTCACAGTGCCCCCCAAACCACTTAAGGTGACACAAAGAGGCCTGTGGATCCCAAACCCTTCCCCTGGGCACCTTGCTTGACTACCAGGAAAGCCCCAACACCCACCAAACACCCTGTGAATCTCAAGGACCAGAAGAGTAATCCCAGGCATCTCCACAGAGGCCCAGGGAGCACCAGAAATCCCACAGCGAACACCAGAACAGCTCCAGTACCTCTAAGGCCTCCCAAGCACGGTCCTCCACATAATCAAATCACCCAATGACCACCCCAACTGCCAAAGGACACCCGTTCCAACAGGGATGCTGCTGTGCAGCTGCGGCCAGGGATGTGCTGAGGGACTGGCTGTGAAACCGGGCTTCCTCCCAGAGCCAGCAGACACCAGCCGTGCCCTGCCCACGCAGACACCCTGGGCTGTCAGAGGGGAAAGGAACCCAGGTGTCCTGAGCTCCTGAAGGTCCCTGGTGGTGACAGACTGCAGGGGCACCTAATCATCCTCGTAGACCCCAGGGAACGCACGTATTGGGGTGTCCCGTGGGAAAACGCCCATGCTGAAGGGAAAGCGGCTCAGAGGAATTCAGGCCAAAATATCAAGTTAACTTTCAGCAAACGGGATACGTCCTTCTCTTTCCTTGTGCTTTTATTCCCTTTCTCTTCTTTTTTTTTCCTTCCCCCTCTTTCCCTGCCTTCCTTTTCCTTCCTTCCCTCCGGGATGAAAGACACTGCCCCCAGACCCTATTCCACCTCCCATCACACCGCGTGTCCCCATGACCTGCCAGGCATCCCATGGGAGTTGAGAAGCTCCCTCAGGCTCCCCAATACGCACATGATTCCCTGACTGAGCCAGGACTCTGCACACAGTACACACATTCCCCCAAGAGACCCCCAGCTCCTAACATGCCAAACACCCCCAAGCACACTTATCCCTGCATCCAGGCACCCTGTGGACCTCCCTGGAATGCCCAGCTCACCTCCAACAACCCAGGAAGCTGCCAGGAGAACAAGACCAAACACCGGGAATTCCATAGAGTGCTCTGGAATTGTTCAGCCTGGAGAAGAGAGGGCTGGGGGGAGGGGGAGCACATCGTGTCCATGGGAAAACACTACTGCAGTGGGTAGAGGAACTAAAGAAGCTGAAGCTGGACTCTTGTCAGTGGGGCAAGGAGAGCACAGCAGGCAATGGGCACAAACTGCAAGACCACAAGATCCTTTCAATATGAACCAAAAATTTTACCATTTGGAGGATTTGCAGTCACAGCCTGGAATCACACACATCCTAAGGATGCGTTCCATCAGTATCCCAATAGAACTGTATAGTCTCAAATGGTAACATTAGCTACACCAGAGTCATGGTTTTTTGCTCGAGGTGCTCTGCAAGATGCCCCTTTTCCATGCAGCAGCTGTGCCTGGCTCTGTTTCCCATTGATGACCTTCTCCAGTGCTTTAGGAAGCCCTACTTGTGGCTGGAGCTCTCCAAGGCCCTCCTAAAGCACAGGGCAATTCACTAAAATTCACCTAAAGCACAGTGGGCATTCACTGTACAGTGAATGGACAGCAACAGAAGAAAAAGCCATCCCCAGGCAGCAGGCTCATGAGCATTTCCCAGTGCCAAAACCTTCCAGGGCTGATGGGAGAGGAGACAATTCCTCCCATGGCAGCTGGAGATGATTCTAAGCCTTGGTGCGGTATGGGAACATTATTGGCTGCTTGACTGAAATTGCCATTGCTCCTCCTTTCTTCCATTCTTTTTTCCCCCACTTAGCTTTCCTCACCTTATTTTCTTTACTTCCTCTTTCCTCTCCAAAACACTTCTCCCCTTTTGCTGTCTACTTTTCTTTCCTTGCATCTCCTCGCCTCCGCTTCCCTCCCTTCCCCTCTCCTCTCTCCTTTTTCCTTACCTTTTTCCATTCCTTTCCCCTCTTCCCCCCCATTTCCATTTCTTTTCTTTTCACATACATGCTTTTCCAGCTTTCAGGCTCTGGAGGCTACAGCCTCCATGTCCTAGAGCCCTCTCGCAGAGGCCACATGGCATCAACCACCACAGCCACCCCTGACAACTGGCACTCCACAGGCCACACCAACTACTGGCCCCTGCATGTCCCCAGGGCCCCTCCAAACAACCCACGGCAGCGAAGAAACTCCCTCACTGTCCCCAGTGCACAGACGATCCCCCACGGAGCCCCTGATTCAGCAGAGCTGCCAGGAATTCCTCCAGGACCCTCACAGTGCCCCCCAAAATCCCACGGTGACACAAAGAGGCCTCTGGATCCCAAACCCTTCCCCTGGGCACCTTGCTTGACTACCAGGGAAGCCCCAACACCCACCAAACACCCCGTGAATCCCAAGGACCAGAAGAGTAATCCCAGGCATCTCCACAGAGGCTCAGGGAGCACCAGAAATCCCACAGGGAACACCAGATCACCCCCAATACCTCTAAGGCCTCCCGAGCACAGCCCTCCACATAATCAAATCCCCCAATGACCACCCCAACTGCCAAAGGATACCCATTCCAACAGGGATGCTGCTGTGCAGCTGCGGCCAGGGATGTGCTGAGGGACGCGGCTGTGAAACCTGGCTTCCTCCCAGAGCCAGCACACACCAGCCATGCCCTGTCCACGCAGACACCCTGGGCTCTCTGAGGGGAAAGGAACCCAGGTGTCCTCCTGAAGGTCCCTGGTGCTGCCAGACTTCAGGGGCACCCAGTCATCCTCATAGACCCCAGGGAACACATGTGCTGGCTTTCCAGGGGGAGAAGCCCCATGCTGAAGGGAAAGAGGCTCAGAGGAATTCAGGCCAAGAACCCAAGTAGACTTTCAGCAAACTGCTTTTATCTTCCTTCCTTGTGCTTTTCTTCTCTTTGCCTTCTTTTCTCTTCCTTCCCCCACTTTCCCTCTCTCCAGGCTAAAGGACATTCCCTCCAGACACTATTCCACCTCCCACCCCACCGCGTGTCCCCATGAGCTGCCAGGCATCACATGGGAGTTGAGAAGCTCCCTCAGGCTCCCCAATACACACATGATTCCCCCATTGAGCACAAGACTCTGCACACAGCACACGGATTCCCTCAATAGCCCCACAGCTCCCCAAATGCCAAACAGTCCCAAAGACTCCCATTTCTGCATACAGGCACCCTGCTTGACCTCCCAGGAATGCCCAGCACATCACAAACAACCCAGGATGTGGCCAGGAGCTCAAGACTACGCCACGGGAATTCCATAGGGAATGCTCTGGAATTGTTCAGCCTGCAGAAGAGAGGGCTGGGGGAGGGGGAGTGCATCGTGTCCATGGGCAAACACTAGTGCAGTGGGTAGGGTCACTAAAGAAGCTGAAGCTGGACTCTTGTCAGTGGGGCAAGGAGAACACAGGAGGCGATGGACACAAACTGCAAGACCACAAGATCCTTTGAATGAGAAGCAAAACTTTTTTCATTTGGAGGATTCAAGGTCAGAGCCTGGAGTCACACACCTGCGCATGATATATTCCACCAGTTTCCTGGCTAGCACAGTCCCGTCTCAATTGGTAATATTAGCTACACCTGAGTCATGGTTTACTGCTCTGGGCGCTCTGCAGGAGGCCCCTTTTCCATGCAGCAGCTGTGTCTGGCTCTGTTTCCCATTGCTAACCTTCTCCAGTGCTTTAGGAAGCCCTGCTTGTGGCTGGAGATCTCCAGGGCCCTCCTAAAGCACAGGACAATCTTTCTGCCTCTCTCCCTTTTCCTCATCTCCAGTGCTGTCCCTCGGCCTCCTCTGCTCCCAGCGGAGCAGCTGGTGCGGAGCAGCGCGGCGCCCAGAGCCGGCCCAGGGCCTGCACTGCGTGGGCCTTGCTGGGAGCCGTGGGGAGAGGCTGCGCTGGCCGTGGGGAGAGGGGAGCAGCTCCTGGGAGCTGGGACATCCCGCTGGGAGCTCAGCGCGCCTCACACAGGGCTGCACGGACAGCGCACACAGCCCTCCTGGGCAGCCTGTCGTGGCCAGGGCCAGCAGGGGCCCTGCAGCCCCTCTGTGACACGGGCTGGCCTCACAGTGGGCCGCACGCGCCACAGCTGCCCTCTCCCCACGGCGCCCCATGCCCGCCCCACACTTCCCTGCCCGGCCTCGCTCACGCAAGGCACGGGGAGCTGCTCTGGCCTCCGCCTGCTGCACAGCTGCTGCTCTGCAGCCACACCAGCAAGGCCAAGGAGGTGTCACCAGAGCGCGGGAGGTGCCTCCTGGGAGGGCTCTGCGGGAGAAGAGAGCCCGGAGGACCAGCTGCTTCTGGTCGAGGAGGGAAGACCTTTCTCCCATTGCTGGCATCCGCCTGGAGCCATGGGGATGCCCAAGAGGAAGGGCAAGGAGAGCCTGGAGCGGGCCCTTGGCCAAGCCGGCCCCTTGCCCCACGGGACGCTGCGCGGGCGCCAACTGGAGGGTAAGGCCTTGTGGAGCTCTGCCGGGAGGGCTGTCCCAGAGGCTCTTCCCAGCAAAGGCGCTGGGGAAGGCCTGGGCTGTGGGACACATGG
Source organism: Tinamus guttatus (assembly GCF_059628265.1). Lineage (NCBI taxonomy): Eukaryota > Metazoa > Chordata > Aves > Tinamiformes > Tinamidae > Tinamus > Tinamus guttatus. The sequence continues at coordinate 429,181 of NW_028288695.1, read as the reverse complement.
CTGCACAGGGCTGGGGACAGCCCCCAGAGCCCTGCCCGAGGCTGCCTGCGTGTGCAAGGGGACAACGTGGCCCCGCGCAGCCTGGCTGCTCTCGGGCTGCTGAGAGACGCCTGGAGGTGGCCGTGTTGGACAGGAGCCCTTGGACTCTGTTCTCAGGAGATTTCTCTTTCAGCCCGTGCAGAGAAGAATCCTGCCAGGCTCTCCGGCTCCCAGGGAACTCGGCACCTGCCCAGAATCCCTGAGGGCAATATCTACAAACCCAGGGAGGAGAGAGTCCTTGAGGAAACACCTCCCGCCAGGTGAGACTCGTGCAGGAGGCTGCTGTTGAGCCACACCAGGGAGCTCCTGCCTTGCACACAGTGTCTCTGCCAAGGCTCCAGGGGAAGGAGCAGCTCCACTGCCCTCCGAGCAGGGGCTCATTTCTCCCCTCACCCTCTGCTCCCACCACGCACAGCATCTGGGGAGCCCCTGGCAATGCTCAAGTGGGAAGTGCAGGCTCTCCAACTGCTCGCTCTGTGGAGGAGCAGGACGCGTTTCCCTGAGGGAGACAGTGTTCAGAGTGCTTCTAGAGTGCAGCAGGGACAAGGGGTGCCCATGCTCTCCCCTTCCCGTTGCTTGCCAAGGGTGCAAGGCTGCTGGGAGCTTTGCTCACACTGGGCTCCTGCTGGAGGGGAGTGGGAAGGGACTGAGGGAGGATGGAGACCTTGGAGGGATGGACACCATGGAGGTGAAGATGGCGCATGGTTTGTGAGCGACAACAACCAAGTTTTCCTGTGCTGCCACCCACTGCCCATGGTGCTTCTCCCTAGAGCGCACGTGCCGTGTCTGGCGGGCTCCCCCTGGGCAGAGGAGAACAGCAGGAAGAGACTCCTGAATCCTTGGGAAGTCCAAAGGATGGTGCAGGAGTGCCAAAACTGCTGGGGCATTGCAGAGGTAGGAGCTCCGCTTGCACACAATTCCTGTGGCCCCTGCGGCCCCTGCGGAAAGGCCTGCTTGCCTGGCTGTGCCTGTTTGGAAAAGGACTTTGCTTCACAGAGCGGGAGAGATGGGGAGAGCTGCATAACTCATCTGGGGTGCTCTTGCCTTCCTCTCACCCTGCAGAACACCCGCAAGCTCCTCAGTAAGTGGGATATGGACCATTTCTGGGAGGCCTATTCCCACGAAACTACACGTGAGGCTTGGAGGAACAAGGTATGGCAACCTTGGAAACCGTTCAGCTCTGCGTGGCTGTCTTGTGCACAGTGAGGGTTTCCCTCTCCATAATCATCATATCCACCGCTTTCTCTTTTCCATGTCTTACATGATAGCCTGCTCCCAGAAAAGATACCATCTCTGCACAAGACTCCTCTCTGGCTAGGAGGGAGAGGCTGCAGAGAAAGGAAGAAAGGTGGGACCATCAGGTAAGGCTTTTCTTGGGACAGGATGCGCTTGGAGCCACTTTGGGAAGCAGCTTCTCCATCTAAGCCTGGTGGGAGCTGTGCTCCACAAGCACTGGGGAGAGGAAAGGGAAGTGCAGGCAGGCTTGGTGTGCTCCAGGGAAGAATTTGCAAGGACATACCATGTCGGAGGCACAGCATGGCTGCTGCAGGGTACCTCTATGCAAGCCTGGGAGGAAGGGTCCCTGTGCTCTCACTCATTTCTGCCTTGCTTCCTCAGCAGCAGTTGGGTGCTCCGGCGCAGAGGATTCCCCATCCCCCTGACGGGCCCAGGACACAGCCCAAGTCAATACTGAAGCGGGGGAATGGTATCTCTCGCATCAAGAATGTCATCTTTAAGCTGCCGGAGCCTGAGAAAACGTAAGTGCGCACAGCTGCGGTAAAGTCCTGGCAGAGACAAGTGCCCGTAGCTCCATGTGTGGAATGTCCCCTTTCCCAGCGCCTCTTCCATGGGGTTGGGACCCACATCTCCTGTCTTCTGTGGGACCCCAACGGACCCTGGGGAGATCCTCCCTGCAGGAGCCTTCTGCTGCCCTGTCTTCAAGGGCACCAAGGGCCCTAAGGGACCAAAGGGGCACCCAAGCGACACTGTGTCCTCTGCTGCAGGAGGGCAGGGACACGACGGGCCCCAGCTGCACAGCAAGAGGGGCTTTGTCACTGCTGCGGCGGGAGAAGTTCAGCGCAGGGACCACAGCCTCTGCCCCCGCTCAGCCCCCGCAGGAGAGCTCTGGAGGAGGAGCTGCAGGAAAGCACCAGGAAGCTCCTGGAGCATTACCGCAGCCTCTACCTGCGTCGGTAAGGACCTGCCATGATGGCGGGAGCTCCCGTTCCCCTCCAAACCTTACCTGGCCTGGGCAGCAGCACCTGCCAAGGAGGATCTGCTCCTCAGCCCTGTGCTGGCAGCGCAGCAGCCTTGGCAGCCTGGCGCCTGAGCCGCACAGCCCTGCTGCCCCTGCGCAGCTCTTGGCCACTCAGGAGGCCACGGGAAGCTGCCAGCTTCTCCTCCTCAGCAAGGGCCTGAGCGCGGCCGGCACCATTGCCCTGCTTTTGTGCTCACGCTCAGCCCCTTTCTCTTGAACTCTGCAGCAGTCAGCAGACACCTCGCCTCCTGGACAAGAGGGAGAGGTACCGCTGATCTGCAGCTGGATTCCGGCACTCCAAGACTCCTCTGTTTTATTAAAATATATTCAGAGTGTTTGCAAATATGTTGGAGTGGATGTGAAGCACCAATCTGCACCCTGGTTTCTTTGGGAGGGGAATAAAAGGAAGGTTTAGGAGACAGGGAAGGAGCTCCCACTTTGTGCACATGCCTGTGCCCACACCAGTGTCTTGTGGGGCTTCTTGTCCCCCTGCCTTTTAGGGTGACCATGTGGCAGCAGGACCCATGTTGACCTCCCTTGCCCTGTTTGGAGGGCATCTGTCCTGCATGTTTCTCCTGCAGGACAGGTCTGTCCCACTCCCCATGGCCCAATGGCCCAGTGGTAAAGCCAAGCCCGAGACGTTCTCTGAGAGCAGGACGAGGCAGGCAGAGCTGCATGGGTTACACAAGCACCTCTCCCAGAGACACCTTTATGCTCCTCTTCCCTCTCTGGCTGCAGAAGTGTCTCAGTTCATGGGATTTCCTTTTCACTCTCCTGCCCCTACCTTTGCCCATCGCTTCGCTTTCCCCCAATTCACTGGAGCTGCTCCGTGTGTCTGAAAGCCCCAGCCGTGCACGTCTTCCCTTAGACTTTGAACACTTGGGCTTTTGCCAGGCACAGGGAGGAGCAGAACTGGCCAGGAGTGCCTGGGGGTGGGAAGACGCTGGCCACGGTGCTCCCGGCGGGACACGTTTGGGAGGATGCGCTGGCAGCAGCGCCGAGCGGTCGGCGCCCCTCTGCTACGACAGTGTCCCCAGGAATATGGCGCAGGTGTGTGTGGGGATGTCCTGAAGGTCCCTACTGGAGCCCGGCAGAAGGGACTCAACCTTCCAAACATGAAAGAAAAACGTGGGTTTTGCGATGTCCCGGGAAAATCACTGATGCCTGAGGGAAACCCGTCTAGAGGAATCCAAGGCAGGAGTCTCCAGGTGGGATGCACCCCAACACTGTACAGTGAATAGACAGCAGCAGAAGAAAAAGCCATCCCCAGCCAGCAGGCTCATGAGCATTTCCCAGTGCCAAAACATTCCGGGGCTGATCGGAGAGGAGACAATACCCCCCATGGCAGCTGGAGATGTTTCTCAGCCTTGGTGCGGTATGGAAACATTATTGGCTGCTTGCCTGAAATTGCAATTGCTCCTCCTTTCTTCCTTTCCTTTTTCCCCCACTTAGGTTTTCTCACTTTATTTTCTTTACTTCCTCTTTCCTCTCCAAAACACTTCTCCCCTTTTGCTGTCTACTTTTCTTTCCTTGCATCTCCTCGCCTCCGCTTCCCTCCCTTCCCCTCTCCTCTCTCCTTTTTCCTTACCTTTTTCCATTCCTTTCCCCTCTTCCCCCCCATTTCCATTTCTTTTCTTTTCACATACATGCTTTTCCAGCTTTCAGGCTCTGGAGGCCACAGCCCCCATGTCCTAGAGCCCTCTCGCAGAGGCCACATGGCATCAACCACCACAGCCACCCCTGACAACTGGCTCTCCACAGGCCACACCAACTACTGGCCACTGCCATGTCCCCAGGGCCCCTACAAACAACCCACGGCAGCGAAGAAACTCCCTCACTGTCCCCAGTGCACAGACGATCCCCCATGGAGCCCCCGATTCAGCAGAGCTGCCAGGAATTCCCCCAGGACCCTCACAGTGCCCACCAAAAATCCCACGGTGACACAAAGAGGCCTGTGGATCCCAAACCCTTCCCCTGGGCACCTTGATTGACTACCAGGGAAGCTCCAACACCCACCAAACACCCCGTGAACCCCAAGGACCAGAAGAGTAATCCCAGACATCTCCATAGAGACTCAGAGAGCACCATAAAGGCCCCAGCGAACACCAGATCAACCCCAATACCTCTAAGGCCTCCCGAGCACAGCCCTCCACATACTCAAATCCCCCAATGACCACCCCAACTGCCAAAGGATACCCATTCCAACAGGGATGCTGCTGTGCAGCTGCGGCCAGGGATGTGCTGAGGGACGCGGCTGTGAAACCTGGCTTCCTCCCAGAGCCAGCACACACCAGCCATGCCCTGTCCACGCAGACACCCTGGGCTCTCTGAGGGGAAAGGAACCCAGGTGTCCTGAGCTCCTGAAGGTCCCTGGTGGTGCCAGACTTCAGGGGCACCCAGTCATCCTCATAGACCCCAGGGAACACATATGCTGGCTTTCCGGGGGGAGAAGCCCCATGCTGAAGGGAAAGAGGCTCAGAGGAATTCAGGCCAAGAACCCAAGTAGACTTTCAGCAAACTGCTTTTGTCTTCCTTCCTTGTGCTTTTCTTCTCTTTGCCTCCTTTTCTCTTCCTTCCCCCACTTTCCCTCTCTCTCGTGTCTCTGGCCAAGATGAGAAAGAGGAAGGAACATTGAAAAGAAGTCAGAGCTTGGGGACGTCTGGGCCAGGCCACCACCCTATGCCCCCCAAAATGGCGCCGAGCCGCAAGGAGAAGGGCGGGGCGAGGGTGCCCCCGGCGGGAACAGGGAGGAACCGTTAGAACTAACAAGCGCGAGTGAGGCGCTGAGAACCAATGGGAGTGACCGGACAGGTGAGGGAAGCGCGAGTGAGGCGCTGAGAACCAATGAGCCTGACCGGACAGGTGAGGGAAGCGCGAGTGAGGCGCTGAGAACCAATGAGCCTGACCGGACAGGTGAGGGAGGCCCGAGCGAGGCGCTGAGAACCAATGAGCCTGACCGGACAGGTGAGGGAAGCCCGAGCGAGGGGCCGAGAACCGATCAGAGCGGCCATTTCAAAAAACGGCCTCCGTGAGTAGAAGGCGGGGCGAGCCAAGAGGGGGGGAACAGCCCGCCCGCAACGGAAGTAGGCGGGACAGAAGTAGGCGGGGCCGGAGCCCAACGAAAAGGTACCGGAGCCCGGAAGTGACCAGTCAGTCGAGTTCCGACTCCGGATCAGACACTAGTGAGGACGAGTGGCTCACAACTGAATCAAACTTAAGGAAGGAGGAAATGAAGGTAAACAGAGCTAAGAGCCAAAATATTCCCATCCGAGTTAAAGAAAAACTGTGAAGGGGAGAAACCCCACTCACGGACTGGAAGGAAATAAAGATCGCGTGTGCCGACTGGGCCCCATCAGCCGCACTAGCGTTCCCGGTCCGGGTGACGGAGGCGGGACAGAGGGTCCACTCGCCGATAAAATCTAAGGATGTACAAGCAATTGTTAAAGCAATTGCAGATAAAGGGATTAATTCTGCCATGGTCTTAACCCTCATAGATGGTATCTTCGGGGGGGACGATATGCTCCCGTTCGATATAAAACAAACTTGTAGGCTAATCTTTGGTGGAGCAGGGATGATCGTTTTCAGACAAGAATGGAAGACAACTGTACGAAGTATTTAGCCCAAGTAACTGGGGCAGATCATCCATTACACGGCTCCAGCCTGCAGCGGTTAATGGGTGCAGATCCAACAATGATCACCCCCCAGGCACAGGCGAATGGCCTGCGGGCCCATGAGGTTATGACAACTACTCGTGCGGCCAGAGAAGCTATTCGCACAGCCTGTAGAGTTGTTGCCAGACCATCGCAATGGTCCACAATAAAGCAAAGTGAAAGTGAGAGCTTTACACAATTTGTAGATCGTCTCCAGGCAGCGGTCGACTCTTTGTCCCTGCCCACGGAGGTAAAAGGCCCGGTCGTAGCGGAATGTTTACGCCAACAATGCAATTCGGCAACCAAAGAAATCTTGCGATCATTGCCGGCGGGGGCAAGTATCGCAGACATGATTAAGCACGTTGCAAAGGAAGAGCATCTGACCCCAATTCAGGTGGCTGTTCACACCGCACTAGCCAACGTAATGGCATGTTCTAAATGTGGCCAGGCAGGCCACGTTGCAGTAAACTGCCCTCGGCTGGGGGACTCGCTGGCAGCGCTCCCCCCATGCCAAGATCAACCCAAAGGTCGCTGTCAGGAAAGATGGCAGAGTCAAGTGGTGCCCGCTTAAGTCTATTAAACCAGACCTTCAAAATAAAACTAATGAAAATAGTGAGTTTCTGTTCACAGGACCGGATCATCGGACTCCCCCGTAACCCGTACGCCCCGGTGACAAGCGTCCCGCCTGAGCCTGTGAGTTCCACGCTGACCGAATCCAGAAAACAACAAAACAGCCTCCGCAAGAGGGGGCCGCGATGCCTCTGCGTTATCTTAATTTTGCATCTTGTCACTATAGGACAGGTAAAGTCACACCAGCCCTTTAAATGGGTACTTGAACAGATCGAACAATCTCGAGCAATTAGTACAAAAGTAACTACAGGGTCACCAGTTTTCAGTGCCATGCCTTGCCAACCAGCACCCATTAAACCTGTTCCAAATGCAGCTGGTATGAAAATTGGTTCATCGGTTCGCCATGGTTAACTACCCTGATATCTACCTTGATAGGGCCGATAGCAATGATCATGATGACACTAGTCTTTGAACCCTGTATATTGAATAAGCTCATGTCGTTTGTCAAGAGTCGGCTAGAGAAGGTTAACATCATGTTAGTAGAACGCCGACAACTGCTTTAAGAATATATCCACTCAGTTTTATCCCCAAGTTATCCCAAGGTACACCCTATTCCTACACCCCAGTATTACCTGTCATCCTCTACCTTCTACGTGCCTTCTTCTTTGTGCCTTATGTTTTTATGTCAAGTTTATGATACGTAATTTTAAGATTGTTATAAACTATAAGAATAGAATAATATAATAATAAGAATAAGTAAGAGTAATATAATAATAAGAGTAAGTAATAAGAATAAGGTAATAATGACAATAAGTGATCACAATAAGATAATAATAAGATAGTAATAAGAATAAGATAATCATGAGAATAAGTAATTAGAATAAGATAAGAATAAGTAAGAATAAGGTAGTTATATTTTAGCTAGTTTTGTTATGCATAGGGAGGGGGGAAATGTTGCAGATAGTTAGGGTCCGGCGGCCGAAAGATATCGCGCTGTATGGAAAGATAGGGCCCCTAATAGCCAATAGCAGATGGATGTGACGTTGTAAACCTTAGCTATATAACACCGTGTAACCATCAATAAACGCCATTTGCCATCCATCACATTGGTGTTAGCGAGCTGATGGCCCGAGCGGCCTGGGGGTGGTCGCCGTGCCGTTCCTGAACCAGGTCACCACGCCGTTTGAACGGCAACACAATCACTCCAAAGGGGCGTGATTTTCCTTTACCTTCTGTACTGTATCTGCCAGAAACATGCCTGTGGCTGTGCTGGACACCAAATTCATTGACATGGTCCTTCCAGCACATTACCTTGGCGTCATAAGGAGTGGGGCACAAGTCGCAGTTGGCATCTGGGGTCATTTCAGACGGCCAAGGCAATTCCACACCTGGTCACCACCTGATCCCCTAGGAGGATGCATCTCTCCCAGTTGCTCCATCAGAGCAAGCGAACACAGGCATATGCCTTAGATCAGCTCAGTCTCCTCCACTGTCACCAGGTATTGCTGTGAGCAACTGCCTCTCATCCTCCATCTCAAATGATTAAAATGCCAGCTTGGACAAGGAGTTTTCATGTAGAAAACTACACTGTGTTTGCCTTGCTTTTGGCAAGGGGAATCTCATATTTGTGGAGTTCACAGGAGGAACTTGAATCCCACTCCATGCCAGGGGCCTCTAAACCAGCACAAGATGCCCAGATTGGCTCATCTGAATCAACATGTGAACCATGTGTCACTGATCTCTGCACTTGTCACACCTACGTGTCCTGGCTAATTGAGAAATGCAAAACGGAGCTTCCAGAGGGGAACATTTCTACCTTTCATAGAAAGTCATCCTCTGATTAAAGAAATCGCAATGTTGGAATCTGTCTGTCTGAACTGCCAAGAAAAGGATTGCAGGTTATTTAGTGTACATTCCCCAGGAGAAGGGAGCACAAGAGACAGAAAAATTGGTGAGTTCAGAGGGGCCTCTGCTCCTGAGCGGGGCCAGGCTCCTGGGAGCACAGGGCTGCGAGCACTGCCTGCTGCTGTGGACAGCAGAGGAGAGAAGGCAGCGAGAGGGGAACGGCAGTGTGGAGCGGGAGGACAGAGCAGAGCTCACTGTGGAAGTGAGCTCCCAGCCCCTTGCATGGTAAGTCTCTGGCTGCAGGGCAATGCTACTGAGTTTCCAGAGGGGTCTTCTGCACCCAGTCAACGCCATCACTTGATAGGGTTTGGGGACAATCGCTTTCCCACCATCTCCAATGCAGAGGCTGCTTCAGAGCAGGATTCCCTGCCTCAGCGTCACAGGGACAGGGCATCCTGCTTCCTTCTCCCAGGGATGCTGCAGGGCTGTGAAGCTGGGTGTGCACCCAGGTCTGCATGGGCTCTAATCCAGAGTAGTGTCCCTGTGCCTCAGGGTTGCTCCTTGCTTCCCTCCTGTCCATGCTGCTCCTGGTCTTCTCTTAGGCTCACTTGGGTGGAGAGGACTTCAGCTGCAGTTCAGATATCAATGCTGCAAGTTATGTGAAACAGGGGTCTGCACGGGAGTGTGGTTTTTAGGGTAACATGTAAGTGTGATCATCCTCCAGCTCAAAGCAGTGTGAGTGCAGGACAGCTGGAACCTGGGTAATAGAGAAGCTCTTGTTACTCTGCCCCAAGTGATAGGGAAGCCTTTCCTCTCAGCACTCGCAGCAGAAAGGACAATGATTGCCGTCTTCAAGGAGTGCTGCCCAGGTGGGAGAGGGGCATCTCAAAGAAAATAAATAATGTCAAAAAAAACCTTTCTTCTACAATCCACATCCTTTAGAAATGGGTGTGAAGATGCTGAACAGCCCTGTTACATGAAAAGTGATTTTATTGTGAGTGTCAGAATTACTCACTTCAATTCCCTCCACATTCCATGGGCAGAGGTCCCAAATCCTTACAACACAACCGGTCAGCACAAAACGGGTTTCAAGCCAGGTAAGTGTGCAGATGCCCCTTCCCCGTCGCCTCCCCTTAATAAAGAGAGAATCAGTGTGATGTTTTTTATTGAGAAATTGAATATTTTTTTAATTTACTGGTTTTTCTTTCTTGAAATGTCTCTTGCTAAAATGCCACATCTTTTTTTTTTTTTTTTTCTTCTCCCAGGACAGTGCACTATGCCCTGAAATAGCAAATGTCCAACAGCAGCTCCTTCAGTGAGTTCCTCCTCCTGCCATTCACAGGCAGGAGGGAGCTGCAGCTCTTGCATTTCTCGCTCTTCCTGGGTATCTACCTGGCTGCCCTCCTGGCCAATGGCCTCATCATCACAGCTGTAGCCTGCGACCACCACCTCCACACCCCCATGTACTTCTTCCTCCTCAATCTCTCACTCCTCGACCTTGGCTCCATCTCCACCACTGTCCCCAAATCCATGGCCAATTCCCTGTGGGACACCAGGGCCATTACCTACTCAGGATGTTCTGCACAGTTCTTTATGTTTCTTTTCTTGATGGTAGGAGAGTATTTCCTTCTCACAGTCATGGCCTATGACCGCTATGTTGCCATCTGCAGACCCCTGTATTATGGGACCCTCATGGACAGCAGAGCTTGTGTCAAAATGGCAGCAGCTGCCTGGAGTAGCAGTTTTGTCAATGCTCTCCTGCACACTGGCAACACATTTTCCTTACCACTCTGCCAAAGTAATGAGGTGGAGCAGTTCTGCAGGCTCTCCTGCTCTAATTCCTACCCCAAGGAAGCTGGAGTCCTTGTGATTACTCTTTGTGTACACTCTGGGTGTTTCATTTTCATTGTGTTGTCCTACGTGCAGATCTTCAGAGCAGTGCTGAGGATCCCCTCTGAGCAGGGCCAGCACAAAGCCTTTTCCATGTGCCTCCCGCACTTGGCCGTGGTCTCCCTGTTCATCAGCACAGCCATGTTTGCCTACCTGAAGCCTCCCTCCATCTCCTCCCCAGCTCTGGATCTGGTGCTGGCTGTTCTGTCTGCGGTGGTGCCTCCAACAGTGAACCCCCTCATTTACAGCCTGAGGAACAGGGAGCTCAAGGATGCCCTGAGGAAAGTTATTTCATGGACATTATTCAGAAATGGCAATATTGGTGTTGCTCTCCACATGTGAATCCCACTGTATCCTGTACCAGGACTGAGCAATATTTCTTTATGTTTATTAGATTTACTATTACTAGCATTTGTTAACATGCTGCTACACGAATGGTTGGATTTGTTCCTCCTTGAATTAGACTACTTTGTCTCATATGGTTTCCAAATAAATTGGTGTCTAAGTCTGGGTCAGAGCTGACCCCCCCACTCTGTCATTAAAAGCAGAAAGTTCCACCAGTGCAGTGCCTGAAGGCTGCTCTTTAGAGGAAGCTGCTTTTAAGAACAGGCTCAAGGAATTGTACCCCAAAGGCTTACATCACAGGATTCTCCATGTGTTCAGGAGAAAACAGCTCAGAAATGTGTAATGAGCTCTGCATTTAGGACTCACTCATTGGTGACCAGTGACTGTGGAAGGGATGAACCTTTCTGGAAAGGTGAAGAAGCACCTCATCAGGGATGTTGTCTCTAAGCATGTGGAGGAAAGGACGGGCATCAGCAGTGGTCAGCATGAAGTCACTGAGGGGAAATTAAGCTGAATCAGTCTGAGAGTCTTCTAGGATGGAAGGACTGGCTGGGTAGATGAGGGGAGATTGGTGCATGTTGTCTGCCTTGACTTCAGCAAAGTCTTGAACACTGTCTCCCATCATGGGCAAGGTCAAGAAGTGTGCGTTTAGATGAGTGGAAAGCAGCTGAATGGCAGAGCTCCATGGGTTGTGATCAGTGGTGCAGAGTCTAGCTGGAGGCCTGTAGCTCTTGGTGTTCCCCAGATGTCAATATTGGGTTCAGTCTCGTCCAGCTACTTGATTAATGACCTGGATGAAGGGGATGAGTGCACACTTAGCAAGTGTCCTTATGGTCCCAAACTGGGAGCAGTGTCTGATAACCCACACCTCCGTGCAGCCATTCTGAGGGAAATGAACAGGCTGGAGTTGGGCCTCATGAAGTTCAGGGTCCTACACCTAGGGAAGAATTACTGAATGCACTGGTACAGACTGCCTGTGCCTCATCCTTATAGTGACTGGTACTCGTGTAGGAGGAAAAGGCATCCAGGGTCACCTGAGATGGCCAAGGAAAACCACAGTGCCCTTGCACAGTTGTGGGTGACCATGGACAAATGTCAGAAACATGCAGGACCAGATGCAGCTCTGCAGAGAAAGACCTGGGTGTCATGTTGGATGACAAGTTGACCATGAGGCAGCAGTGTGCTCTTGTGGCCAAGAAGGCCAATGGGATCCTCGGGTGCATTAAGAAGAGTGTCTCCAGCAGGTCGAGAGAGGTGATCCTGCCCCTCTACTCAGCCCTAGTGAGGCCGCATCTGGAGCATTGTGTCCAGTTCTGGGTCCTGCTGTACAAGAGCAATGTGGAGCTGATGGAGAGAGGCCAGCGCAGGGCCACAAGGATGATCAGGGGCCTGGAACATCTGCCCTATGAGGAAAGGCTGAGGGACCTGGGCCTGTTGAGCCTGGAGAAGAGAAGGCTGAGAGGGGATCTAATCAGTGTCTAGAAGTACCTCAAGGGAGGGAATGAGGAGGATGGTGCTGGCCATTTTTCAGTGGTGGCCACCAACAGAACTAGAGGTAATGGCCACAAACTGAAACACCAAAAGATCCACATGAACTTAAGGAAAAAAATTTTAACAGTGAGGGTGACAGAGCGCTGGAACAGGCTGCCCAGAGAGGTTGTGGAGTCTCCTTCTCTGGAGATCTTCAAAACCCTCTTGGACGCAGTCCTGTGCCATGTGCTTTAGGTGACCCTGCGTGTGCAGGGGAGTTGGACTAGATGACCTCTAGAGGTCCATTCCAACCTTAAGCATTCTATGATTCTATGATTCTATGATTCCTTGTCCCCCTTCACTTTAAGGTATTCAGGTTCAGGACTGCTAGGCAGGGATTCCCATATAGCCTTCGCTTTTCTTTTGCATTACCTTTTATGATACACAAGCCTGTGGTGCATGCTCACCACAGCTGGGCCTGCTGCACACAGAGCTGCGTTAGGAAGTGCCTGGACACTCAGGCAAGAGCAGTTCTAAGTCCCCATTACTCAGGCCTGTTTTGGTCGCATGTGGAATTGTGTGTCCCCCTGTGGAACACCCAGTGCTGCAGCAATGAGGAGGAACAGGAGAGGCTCCAGAGGGGGTCTGCAGAGATGCAGTTGGAGACCTAAAGCACATGGCCTGTGTGGAGAAGCTGAAGGACCTGGGTTTCTTCACCCTGGTGAGGTGTTACAGCTAAGGTGAATATAACACTGGCCAGCGACTGCTAGAAGGGTGGTTTCATAGATGATGGAGCCTACTCTGACAATCGGAAAGAGCATGAGAAGTTGAAAGAGCCACCAATAGCAGCTTGAAATGTACAGACTGCACTTCAGGAAAACAAGAAATTTCACTTCAAGGGTAGTTTTGTGGCGTAAGAGACCATGCAGAAGGTATCTAGGACCATTCCATGCTTCTCTACTCTACTCAGCCCTGGTGAGGCCGCATCTGGAGTATTGTGTCCAGTTCTGGGCTCCACAGGACAAGAGGGATGTGGAGCTGCTGGAGAGAGTCCAGCGCAGGGCTACAAGGATGATCAGGGGCCTGGAACATCTGCCCTATGAGGAGAGGCTGAGGGAGCTGGGCCTGTTCAGCCTGGAGAAGAGAAGGCTGAGAGGGGATCTAATCAGTGTATATAAATACCTCAAGGGAGGGAGTGCAGAGGACGGTCATGGTCTCTTTTCAGTGGTGGCCACTGATAGGACTAGAGGAAATGGCCGGAAACTGAAACATCAAAAATTCCATAGGAACTTAAGGAAAAATTTCTTAACAGTGAGGGTGACAGAGCACTGGAACAGGCTGCCCAGAGAGATTGTAGAGTCTCCTTCTCTGGAGATCTTCAAAACCCGCTTGGATGCAGTCCTGTGCCACGTGCTCTAGGTGTCCCTGCGTATGCAGGGGGGTTGGACTAGATGATCTCTAGAGGTCCCTTCCAACCCTAAGCATTCTATGATTCTATGATTCTGTTTCAAAGAACAGTGAACAAGACCCAGAGACACCATTTGAGATGGAGAGAGCAAGGTGGGAAGCAGTTTGGATGTCTACAGGCTGCAGGCAAACAGGAACAGAAATAGCAAAGTGTAGCAGAGCCCAAGGGGGAGATGGCCAAGGCTCATTGCCATGGCCAAAAGCCTCCAAAAGCACTAGGTCTATGTCACCTGTGCTATGGCTGGTGTCTCTGATATTGAGTATTGGGAGAGGAAACTTCTTGCTCATGGCCACAGGGTCTCCTTGCCTGCTTTCCCCCAGGGACACAAGGTGTGCTGCCCTTGGCCTTGAACACCCCCACCCATGCACTGACCCAGCAGGAGACCGGGGCAAAGCATGGTGGAAAGGACCCCCCTACTCAGAGTCTGGACACCTGCGCTCGGCCAAGGTACTTGAAAAACACATGAAGTGTTAACCTGGCATGAGAGCAACCTGCACTTTGTCTTTGCTTATCTGCAATCAGGGACTCCAACTTTCTGCTCTACTCCGCCCCTGGGGAGACTTTGCTGCTAATGGTCCTCAAGAGGACCAATTAACTCTCCAAGAAAGTTGGCCATTTGCTTCTGACTGTAACTGCTGAAGAGATTTCCTCAATCTCCTCCAGGTTCTCAACCTCCTGGAGGTTCACAGACTCAGCACCAAATACTCCCAGGACTCATTAAAATGAAAAAAATATATATATCTAAGGATATGTCATATTTTTTTTCTATCTTCAATTCTTGTGTGGCTAATTGGAAAGCAATGTATTGAAATGAGGCAGATTTCAATGAGCACCTGAAAAAGAAGGATGGCTGCTTTTCAGCTTTCTTTTTTCATTCTGTTTTCAGAAGAAATCCAACCGCATTCTCCAGTTCCTACAGTGTCTCCCAATGAAGTCTGCACATGTGGGAAAAGCAGTGTTTTTGAGAGGAGACCTGTATGGACAACCTTCCTGTTCACATCCCCAGCCCTGACATTTCTCTCCTCAGCCACTGGGGACTTGGATAGCTTTGGTTCAAATCTAACCTTTTTCTGCTCCAGGCTGTAACTGAATGTTACAGCTGTTGCAGTTCATCCGGTGTCCTATGAGATAGAAAAACTAATCACCTGTATGACAAGCATAAGCTTCATCCTCTGTCCTAAGAAACAGAATGCAATCCTGATCACTATGCTGAGTCCAAATTGCCTCCAGGGAGGTTCCCAGTCTACAAGAAATAACCTTCCTTGACATGTTTTTGACAGATAGATAGAACAGCCTGCATAGAAACACTCTAAAACAGCTAGTTGAAGAAGTAACTGCACTCCTGAAAGGCAAGGCAAGATTGAAATTCTCCACTTGCTCAAAGGAGCAACTGGAGAGTTGAGAGGTATCTGAATAATAAAGAGAAATCATAGAATCATAGAATCATTATCGTTGGAAAACACCTTCAAGATCGAGTCCAATCATAAAACCTTCAACACCATACCTTTTAAACCATGTCTCTAAGTGCCTCATCTACACATTTCTTAAATACTGCCCTGCCACTTCTTTAGGCAGCCTGTTCCAATGCTTGATTACTTTTCTGTGTAGAATTTTCTCTTAAAATCTATCCTGAACCTCCCCTGGCACAACTTGAGGCCTTCTCCTCTTGTCCTATTTTCATATATGGGGGAGGACTTCAACCCTGTCTCACTACAACCTCCTTTAAGGCAGTTGTAAAGAGCGAGGTCACCCCTGACCTTCCTCTTCTCCACACTAAATAACTCCAACTCCCTCAGCCGCTCCTCATAAGGTCTGTGTTCCAGTCCCTTTACCAGCTTTGTTCCTCTTCTTTGGACTCACTCCAGCACCTCCATGTCTTCCTCGTAGTGAAGGGCCCCAAATAGAACACAGGATTCGAGGTGTGGCCTCAGCAATGCTGAGTACAGGGGGATGATTGATTCCCTGGTCCTGCTGGCTACACTGTTCCTGATACTAGCCAGAATGCCTTTGGCCTTCTTGACCATCCAAGCACACTGCTGGCTCATGGTCAGATGGCTGTCAACCAACACCTGCAGATCCTTTTCTGCCACACAGCTCTCCAGCCACTCAGCCTCAAGCCTGTAGCTGCATGGGGGTCTTGTGACTGAGGTGCTGGATCCAGCACTTGGCCTTGTTGAAACTCACACAGTTGGCCTCAGCCTATTGATCCAGACTGTCCAGATCCTCCTCTAGAGCCTTCCTGCCCTCAAGTTGATCAAATGTTCCTTTGAGCTTGGTGTTGTCTGCAAACTTGCTGAAGGTGCACTCAATCCCCTTATCCCTTATTCAGATCATTGACAAAGATATTAGAGAGGACTCAACCCAACACTGACCCTGGGGGAACACCGCTCGTGACCAGTCACCAGCTGGATTTAACACCATTCACCACCACTCTCTGGGCCTGGCCATCTTCTCCGTTTTTCTCCCAGCAAAGAGTACACCTGTCTAAGCCATGAGCTGCCAGCTTCTCCAGGACAATGTAGTGGAAGACTGTGTCAAGAACCCTATTAAAGTCTACTGAGACCATGTCCACAGCCTTTCCCTCATCCATTAGGCAGGTCACCTGCTCTGAGGAGAGCAAGCTGGTCAGGCAGGACCTGCTTTTCATGAACCCATATTGTTCCAGCCTGATTCCCTGCTTATCAAGGACATGCTGTATGATTGCCCTCAATATGATCTGCTCCATAACTTTCCCCAATACTGAGGTCATGCTGACAGGCCTGTAGTTTCCCTGGATCCTCCATCTTGCCAACATTAGCAAGTCTCTAGCCATCTGGGACCTCCCCTGTTGATCAGGACTGCTGATAGATGATGGAGAGTGGCTTGACGAGCACTTCTGCCAGCTCCCTCAGAATCTTTAGGTGGATGCCACCTGGACCCATAGATGGACTTGTGAGTGTCCAAGTGGAGTACCAGGTCATTGTTTGTTTCCTCCTGATTTATGGGGCAGTTGTTCTGCTCTACACAGGTGTCTTCTAGCTCAGGGGGCAAGCATCTTGAGGAGAACTGATCTTGTTGTTAAAGACTGAGACAAACTAGGCATTAAGTTCCTCAGACTTAGCCTCGTCCTTTGTGATCCCCATCCTCATCCCTACTGCATGCAATTGTCAGGGATTGCAGCTGGTCTGTGAAATCCCTGGCTCCCTTAGCAGAGAACGTTAACCTTGAAAAGATTAGAGTGTATCTATGAGATAGGGAGGTTGCACAGAGACAGCAGAAAGTTATTAACAAGTTTAAGGAGGTTTTGGCCAAGGAGCAGAAACTGGCCAAGCTAAGAATCGTCCAGTCATAATTCTGTTACTAGCTACTGTCCTTTGTAGTCCTCACCAATAAGCAGCAGCCACAACGAGGAAAGCTCGGTATAAATAATGTACCTAGAAAACAATAAAGCGTAGTTTGCGTTGCATCTACCCCAGTCGTTGGTGCCTTTGGCTGCCACGACTGTGACGTGAAATAAAGGATGGAGATTCTTCTTGGCCCTTCTCTTCTTGTTAATGTATTTGTAGAAACATTTTTGTTGTCTTTTACAGTGACGGCCAGATTGAGTTCTATCTGAGCTTTCGCCTTTCTGATTTCCTCCCTACATACTCTAGCAATGCCCTTGTACTCTTCCAAGTTGTCTGCCTCTTCTTCCAAAGGTGGTAAACTCTGTTTTTTTTTGTTTCTTGGAGTCTCTGTGACAGCTGCCTATTCAGCCAAGCTGATCTTCTTCCCCTCCGACTCATCTTACAGCACACAGGGATGGCCCGTTCCTGCATCTTTAACATTTCTTTTTTGAAAAAAGTCCAGCTTTCTTGGACCCCTTGTCTCTTCAGGACCATCCCTGCTGCTGCTGGCCCCTCAGCAGCGACCTCAGCGCCAGCACCCGCCATGAGCCTCCTGCTGGCCCAGCAGCTCCTCGGGCAGGGGGACCTCGCTCGCGCACAGCCCAGCGTGGGCTGCTGCCGCCGCGGGCTGCAGGGACACCAGGTTCCTCGGCAGAGCTGCCCCGGCCAGGAAGGGGCTGCTGACGTCACAACCAGCTGCACGGCCTGGCCTATCAGGGGCTGCGGCAGCAGTGAAGTCACCAGCCAACGCCCACGCGTCAGCACAGAGCCAGCCCTGCAGAGAGCAGGGGCCTCCCGGCAGCGTCCCCGCAATGGCCTCCGTGTCCCTGCCCACTGCTGAGACACCCCTGGCCTCACAGGCAGCGCCTGCTGCTGCCCCGGCAGCTCCGCGCACACAAGGGACCTCCCCGCGTGTCTGCACCAGACCCCGCTGCCGGCCGCGCTGCTGCTGGGACAGGGGCAGCTCCAGAGTCCAAGTGACCTTCCAGTCAGCAGCAGTGCCATGTGCCTTCCACTGGCCTACTAGGTGCTTGCAAGCATTCACTTGACCATGCTGACTTTCTGGCAGAGCTCTTGTGGACCAACCAAGCAGACGGGCTGCAAACCGTTCCTGTCCCTGCAGCTGCTCCGATGCAGGAGAGCTGCCACATGGTGACCTGCATCTTCATCCCCACAAAGGTGCCTTCTGTCTTGGAGGGCTGCTCTGACTCACACACGCCCTCATCAAGCCTGACTACCACAGGCAGACTGCTGTCAGAACATCCCCTCAGGGCAAAAGTTGCTGCTAAGCAGAACATGCCCTGAAGATCACAAGGGTGCAAAGCAGCTCTGCAGAGAAGGACCTTGGAATCCTGGTGGATTACAGACTGACCAAGAGCCAGCAATGTGACTTTTGGCCAAAAAGGCCTATGGGACCCTGGCCTGCATTAGGAAGAGCTCTGCCAGCAGGTTGAGGAAGGTCGTCCTGCCTCTCTACTCAGCCTTGGTGAAGCCACAAGTGGAATATGGTCTGCAGTTCTGGGCTCTCCAGTACAAGAGGGACAAGGAGCCCCAGTGTGGGGCTACAAAGTTGATCAAGGGACTGAAGCATCTCAGCCATGAGGACAGGCTGAGAGAGCGGGGCCAGCTTAGTCTGGAGAAGAGAAGGCTGAGAGGGGATCTTATCAACATGTATGAATACCTGAAAGGAAGGTGTCAAGAAGAGAAGGGAAACAGGAGAATAGACTCTTTTCAGTGGTGCCCAGCAATAGAATAAGTGACAATGGACACAAAGTGAAGCACAGGAAGTTCTGCCTGAATTTGAGGAAAAACGTTTTGACTGTGAGGGTGACAGAGCACTGGCATGGGCTGTCCAGAAACCTTGTGGAATCTCCTTCTGTGGAGATATTCCAAACCTGCCTGGGCACGATCCTCTGCAATGTGCTGTAGGTGGCACTGTTTGATTGCGGGAGTTGGAGGGTGGACTAGATCACCTGCAAAGGTCCATTCCAACCTGAACCATTCTGTAATTCTGTAAAATGCCTGCAGTGAAATATATTAACCTTTTGAGCAGTAGGGATCTGCCTGTCCCTCAGCTTGAGAGTGAGTGGTGCTCTAGTAGGAGTAGAAGGCATGCAGGCCATTTGAGAGGGCCAGGGAAATTCCTGGTCTGGCATGCAGCTGAAGCTCCAGAAGGATGCAGGTTATCACACTTCCTCCACCATAGCAAGCACACTACATGCCTTGAGCCACCCCTGTCTCTTCCAATGTCACCAGATGCTTTTGCGTGAACAAGTGAATCCATATCCAGTGATTCCCTTAAGAACGTAGACAAGGGGCTCTCAAGCAGATGTCTGTGCTGTGCACACTTAGCTTGGCAAGGGGAATGCCACCTTCTATGTATTTCTGCAGTTCATGGAATTTAGTTGAATCTCCTCCAAGCCAGGGTCCTCTAAATAGGCATGTGGTGCCTCAAATAAGTCTTCTGAATCCACACCTGCATCATGGGCCAATGAGCTCCCTTCTTATCCCTGTCTGGATGTCCTGCCTATTAAAGAGATTTGAATTGGGGCTTTCAGAGTGGGATATTTCCAACTTTCATAGTCATCCTGTGATGAAAGAGCTTGCAATGTTGAAATCAGTCTCCCTGTGCTCTTTACCGAAGCAAAATAGCTGATTACTTCAGGGACATTTTCCCCGGAGGAGGGAGCACAAGGGACAGAGAAATTGGTGAGTTCAGCTGTTCCTCTGCTCCTGAGCAGGGCCAGGCCCCTGGGATGGAGGCAGCTTGTGGCAGCCTGGCAGCACTGCCCAGAGACAGCGTGTGCAGGAGCAGCTCCTGTGCCAAGAGCAGCAGGGCTGCGGGCACTGCCTGCTGCTGCGGACAGGAGCGAAGTCAGAGGAGTGAAAGGCAGCGTGGAGTGGGAGGACAGAGGAGAGCTTGTTGTAGGAGAATTCTTCACAACTTCTTGACACAGTAAGTCTCTGGCTGCAGGGCAATTCTGCTGAGTTTCTGGAGGGGTCTTCAGCACGCAGTCCATGCTCTTACTGAAAGTGTTCTTAGCATCTCTCTCCTGGCTTCTCTAGTACAGAGCAGGGATTCCCTGCCGCAGCATCACAGGGACAGGGCGTCCTGCTCCCTTCTCTCAGGGAAGCTGCAGGGATGTGAAGCTGGGTGTGCACACCAATCTGTGCAGGGCTGTAATTGAGAGCAGTGTCCCTGCACCCCAGGGTGCCGTGTGCCCGGGGCAGTGATTCAGCCGACTAGGAGGTCAGCACTCAGCCTGACAGGGCGCTGCAGGGAGAAGCTCTGCATGAGAGGAGAGATCCCACCCGGGCAGGTTCATTCTCCTGCTGAGAGGCTGCTGCGTGGGGTCAGGGCTGCTCACAGCTCAGCCTCACCCACACAACATATCTGGAAGGGGCTTTTCAAGAGGACACTCATGGCGAGCTTCTATGAAAGGGAAGGCAATCTCCAGAGGGCCAGATTTTGGTTTGTATCTTTGGAAAATCACCAACCGAAGGGGACGTTTTAGGTTTAAATGCCTGAAGGAGAGTTCTGCAAGATCTGCTCCGAGGGATCAATAGGTCTGCAAGGATCCCTGAACATTCCTTCCTGAACATGCCTTTTCACCTGTGGGCAGCAGCAATATCCCCTTTTCAGCTCCCATCATTCTCATTGTGCTTAGTCTCACTCCGCTCTCAAGGGGAAGGGCTCTATGGCATCTTTCACCTCTTCTGCAGTCAGATTTCCAGAACAGCAGAGCTGCCTCTCTCCTGCCACATGTCTGTTTCTCACTGCAAGGCACAGGGGCTGAGAACCACTGTCCTGGGAGGACACACTGTCTAGGAGGTGCAACCTGGGAACTGTGCTGCTCTGTCCCGCTGTCCTCCCTTGGCAGCAGACTCACAGTGTCTCTCCTCATTTCTCTATCTCTCCTTTCTGCCCTTGTTCTTGCACTCAGCTGGGGCTTCACACGCAAATACAGACAGCCACCCTGAGTGTCATGGAGATGTCTGATTAGGGGTGAGGTGTCCAGGGCCTGTTCTCATCCCAGGGTGCTGGGCGATGTGGCTGGAGGGACTGAGGAAAGTGTTGTCTTTTTGGTGTGATTATTCAAGTCAGGAGCAGTGTCCTGTTCTCTTCATCACGTCTCCACCTCGGGCTAAGAGGGAGAGCAGAGTTAAATCAGTGATTTGAAACCAGCGGATGGCAGATGGACTCAACAGCACACCTCGCTCTGCACTAAGCAGCAGAGAGCCCGTTTCCCTCTCTGCTCTGTTTAATGTTCATGCTTGCAGCAATAAAAGCATATGTGCCTCTAAAGAACCCTCACCAGATGTAATGGCAGAATTGAAAATTACCAAACAAAATAACTGTAAAAAAAATCAATGCTAAGCCTCTCTTCTTCAGCAGAACAACTTTAGAATTATATGCAGGGATACTAAGGGATCTTTCCTGTTAAAGGTGGATGTCCTCTCACACCCATTGTGACATACCATGGGCTTAGAGGGGACAGGCCCCTGTTCCTCACAGAAGAGTCAGCAGTAGCTGAGGCTCAGGAGCTGAAAAAGGTCATTCCGAGAAGGACAAAACAATTTTCTCTTCACTGCTAGGGGCTGGTGGTCAGGGGCAGGTGAAGCATTTCTATAAAGCTTTCTCAGAGAAAATTCTTCTAAGTTGTCACTGTCTTTTTTCCTTTTGACAGTTTTCCTGTACCCCATGGAGCAGATATCCAATAGCAGCTCCCTCAAAGAGTTCCTCCTCCTGCTGTTCTCAGACAGGCGGGAGCTGCAGCTCTTGCACTTCTCACTCTTCCTGGACATCTACCTGGCTGCCCTCCTGGCCAACGGCCTCATCATCACAGCCGTAGCCTGTGACCACCACCTCCACACCCCCATGTACTTCTTCCTCCTCAACCTCTCCCTCCTCAACCTTGGCTCCATCTCCACCACTGTCCCCAAATCCATGGCCAATTCCCTGATGGACATCAGGGCCATTTCCTACGTGGGATGTGTTGGGCAGGTCTTAAGTTGTACTGTTTTCATATCAGCTGAGTATTCTCTTCTCACAGTCATGGCCTATGACCGCTACGTTGCCATCTGCAGACCCCTGCACTATGGGACCCTCCTGGACAGCAGAGCCTGTGTGAAAATGGCAGCAGCTGCCTGGGCCAGTGGCTTTCTCCATGCTCTCCTGCACAGTGGGAACACATTTTCCCTACCTCTCTGCCAAGGCAATGTGGTGGAGCAGTTCTTCTGTGAGATCCCCCAGATCCTCAAGCTCTCCTGCTCAGACTCCTACCTCAGGGAAGTTGGGCTTCTTGGTGTAAGCGCCTCTTTATGCATTGGATGTTTCATTTTCATTGTGGTGTCCTACATTCAGATCTTCACAGTTGTACTGAGGATCCCCTCTGAGCAGGGCCGGCACAAAGCCTTTTCCATGTGCCTCCCGCATCTGGCCGTGGTCTCCCTGTTTGTCAGCACTTCATTTTTTGCCTATCTGAAGCCCCCCTCCATCTCCTCCCCAGCTCTGGATCTGGTGGTGGCTCTTCTATATGCGGTAGTGCCTCCAACTCTGAACCCCCTCATCTACAGCCTGAGGAACAAGGAGCTCAAGGACGCAGTGAGGAAACTTGTTACAAGGGTCCAGTGTCAGCAACAATAACCCCCTCTTGTGCAGCCACTCACCAGTTATAGGCTGTCTGGCATCAAGGCTTTATACTTTTCCTTCCTTCCTCCCTTCCTTCCTTCCTCCCTTCTTCCTTCCTTCCTCCCTCCCTTCTTCCTTCCTTCCTCCCTTTCTTCCTTCCTTCACTTTTCTCTCTTCTACTCTTTCTCCTTTTATCTCTCTTTTTTTTTCCTTTTGATGCATTCACATAAAAAATAAATAAGTGAATATACAAATAGTGAGTACCAATTCTTCTCATTTGTATCTTCTCCAGAGACTGTGTTGAAGCAGGAAACCAGGCTTCCCCCTTCATCAGCAAAGAGGGGCAACCTCAGAACCCTCTGGTCAGAGCTCCCCCAGGTGTCATGTCCCTCAGTGCAGTGAGGAGAGTTTCCCTGTGCAATGTCTCTTCCTGCTCTGGCACCAAGGGAGCCCCGGGGCACAGAGTTCTGCTCAGACGAGTACAGATGGGGTGAGACCATGGGTCCCCTGTCCACTGGGAGAGCTCAGCTGCTCCAGGCACAGTCAGCATGTCATCTCACAACCCTCTCCTGCAAGGGTGACAGCCACGTGTCACCGTGGGCTGATCCTTTCCCTCTACAGAGCTCCAACTTGTGGGAGAGGGGGAACATTGGAGAGGAGGGGACTCAGGCAGCCGTTTGTGAGGACAGACCCCGTGCTTGACAGCATCATCCCCACAGTGACAGCAGCCTTCCTGTGGGGGTGGCAGCTTTCCTGGAGACACGTCCCAGCAGAGCAACAGGACTCTTTTTTTTGAGTCGCTCTCTTCATTTCCATGCTGTCCTTCCATGCTCTATTCTGTGGATATGGTCCAGCATCTCCCATACCCTGAGGGTCACAGGCTTGTGTTTCCATGTGCATGTGTCCTAGAACAACAGGCAGGATGAGTCCTTGGGCTCCCTTTCACCACAGCTGGACTCCAGAATAACATTTCCATAATAAAGGGGGATCTGCCCTGTCATCAGCTTAAATCTGGCCCTCCTTCAGACACTGGAGCCAAAAAATATGCCCAAGGGTGTGCAACCCCAAAGGGCCTGCTCTTGTGCTTGTGAACTCCATGAGATCCAAGCGATGAGCTCAGTGCTCCCGGGTGCTCTGTTAGCCTGAATCCAGTGTTCATCACTCAGTGACCAGTGGACATGGGCAATGGGCTCTGCATTGCCTGTGCCAGGCTGCCCCACATGTGACCGTGTTGGTGAGAGATGCTTCTGGAGGGGCATCCAAACCCCCAGGGGAGCTCCAGGGGCAGCGAGTGCAGCTTTACTGAACCAGGGGGATTCACAGTGCAGTGACCAGAAGGGAGAGCACTAAATCCAGGTGCACACAGGGAAAGGAGAGCTCTGCAATCCCAAAACAGAGAGTGGGGACCCAGGAGGCCCAGGGAAGGGGCACTGGAGGGTACCGTCCATCAGCACAGACCTGAGCCAGCAGAATCAGCAGTGCTGATCCCTGTCCAGCTGGCTCTCCTTCACGCATTGGCCAGTATGGCCCTTAGCCCCACAGCAGGGCTGCTCCACGTGGGAACTGGGAGCTGAGAGTGCTGGCAGAGCTGGCAGGGGAGGTACCCCCTGAGAAGAGGTGACATCCCACAGTGCCAGGACAAGAGGAGCAGAGCAGCTTTGGGGATGTTAACGGGGGTCAAGCACAGTCTAGTGATGGCCACACAGGACCAGAAGCCACCAAGCAGCGCAGGTTTGTGGGGGACATGGACTGGAGACCTCCAGAGGTCACCCCTCACCACAACTGCTCTGCAACTCAATGACTTCATTTGCCTCGTCCCCTGATCCAGAAGCATTGGAAGTTCATTCTGCATGAAGATCCTGGTGCTCCTACCTTCGAGCTGGCATCGCCGAAGCCTGGAGACCGGCCCCCACAAAGACATCTCCTGCCCAGTGCCAAAGTTGTGCAGCTGAGGGCAAGGCTCTTTGCCCCAATTCCCCTGCTCTTCTCCTGCTTCCAGCACCACAAATGCTGTGCCCATGTCAAACCCTTCAGGCTCCAGTCTGCCCCAGGGCCCTAGGCAGCTCCAGCTCCTCCAGGGCTGCGCTGCAGCCATTCAGGATTGGGCTAAGGTGCGTCTGGCACCACAAGGGTGGGTAGGAGAGGGCAACCCTCTCTGCCATGCTGGGACTGGTGCTGGGCACAGCTTTTCCCTGGGAGCTCCCTGAGGAGCCGCTCCAGGGGATCCTCCCCCTCTGCCCTGGCAGCAGCACCAGCACTCAGGGTGCTGGGGTGGGAGTGCACAGAGGACAGGAGGGGACGGGATGCCCTGGGGGAGTATCGAGACCTGCTCTGTGCATGCAGGGACGGAGAGAGGAAATGCAGAGCTCGGCTGGAGCTGGAAAGAGCGAGGGGAGGGGAGGGCAACACAGAGGCCTCCTGCCAGCATATCCAGAGCACAAGGAAGGAGGGAGGGAAATGGGGGCTGCTGCTCAGCAGGGTCAGGTCTGGGGCAGCTGAGGAGCCGGTCCCTGCCCACCCCAGGCTGTGCCCCACACAAGGCTCCGCAGGCAGCTGGGCTGCAGGACCTGCTGGGCTCTGCTGCACAAGAGAGGTCGTGCAAGCCTGGCCTGTTCCTCTCCCTTGGGATATGGGGACCTGCAGGAGGATGGAGCTGGCCAGGGACCGTCCCACAGCTGGATGGGAACTCAGGTGTGTGACAGTACAAATGGGATTCCCATTAACCTGTCTTTACAAAGTGCTCGTTGCCACCACACTGAGCATCCCCAGCTGCCAGAAAGGAATACGATGAAAACAGCTCCAGACCCCTTTTTTATTTCTTTGCTACATTTTGGTTTTTATACCCTGCATTGAGCTGAGCCTTGTCCACACTCCCCCTACCCAACACACGCTGGTCTGTCTCACTCAGGGAGACATTCACTCTCTTTTGATTAACATGGTCAAAGGCATTTGCACAACCACTTGAACCGCTCAGCTGCAAGATGGTCAACTGCTCCACTCAAGTCTTGCAGCTTATTTAAAACAAGGGCCACCCTCCGGTCCCACCCTTCTGCTTTCCTTGCAAGAACTGTGGTCCATCAAACCCTATGTTCTTCCCACAACCTCCTTCCATTGCAGAAATTTATTGGTCACTTGTGAAGGAAATTTATATTATACTATAGTTATGCAGGAAACAACATGCAAGCCTGTGTGCCCCGTGAGCAGAACATCCCAGCTGACCTTCCACAGCCCCGCTCTTCTAATAAAATTGAAGTGCTGCAAAGAAAGCTGTCTAATCCAGCCAGCGGTACAAAGGTTGTTCAAAGGTTACACTAGAAGTGCAGAATCAGCCCCAATGGCCCATTTCAGGTCTGCACAGAACTAACTCACACTATAACATGGCAAAGGGATTGGTGGAACTAAGAGTTGTGGATGGATCTGATCCATCATGTAAAATAATGTATATGTAAAAATTTAGCCCTGCTTAAAAGTTAGACAGAAAAATGTTCAGGATCCTTCTTGCGCTCCTAACCAAGACGCACCTTCTTCCTAGTAATCATATGTAGCAACTAAGAAATATGATTCCTTCTGCTTAAAAAGGGCTCTGGTGCCTAAAGAAGGAAACCTCTGCCCTGTCCCATATTGTCCTTCATCTCACTCAGACAAAAAAAGCAACCTCCAGGAGAAATCCGTACTGAGGCTCAACAAAGCATCTTGTCCCATGGCCACACTTTGCACTGTTTCATCCCACATGCCTCGGATCCTGGCTTTGAAAAATGCCTAGCCTGAAAGTAGCCCTGAAGTCCTGGTTCCCTTACAAAACACCAAACCTCTAAACAACCCCAAAGTCGTGGCTTCTTGCACAGCTGTGCCCAGTGCAGAGGCCTGTTAGTACAGGGGAGTAGAGGCGACTTCTCCAGTGCCCCACTGGAAATACTTTACATCCTTTGGTACCACCTGGAGACATTTCTGAAGCATTTATCAGCAAGTTCTGGATAACAACAGGGGTGAGTGGAGGGTACTGCTTTCCAGGATTGTTGTCTGCCTCGCTGGGCCATCTCCATGGCAGTGGCCTACAGAGCCCCTGATGACACGAGCTGTCCCCCTCCTTTGAACATCCTCTCTTAAGGTATTTATAAGCACTGATAAGATCTCCTCTCCAACGAGGACACCATTGGCCTTCTCCGCCACAGGCCATCATTGCTGGCTCATGGACAACTACTTGGCCACCAGGATGCACAGGTCCTTCTTTGCGCAGCTGCTCTCCAGCAGGTCAACCCCCACCTGTCCTGGTGCAGGGAGTTATTTCACCCCATGTGCTGGTCTTGACTGTGTTGAACTTCATGAGGTTCATCTACCCCCAACTCTCCAGCCTGCCCAAGTCCCTCTGAATGGCTGCACCGCCTCCAAAGCACCACCACTCCTCTCAGGTTTACATCCTCAGCAAACCTGCTGCACTCTGTCCCTTCATGCAGGTCACGAATGAATAAACTGAACAGGACTGGACCTCTGGGGGAAACTGCTAGCTACAGGCCTCCAGCTAGGCTCTGTGCCACTGATCACAACCCTAAAACCTAGAACCAGCTGCTCAGGTGGAGGTGACATCACAGGTGCAAACCCCACCACATCCCTGATGCTGCCTGTGGCCTTCAGAGACAGCAGCTTCCTCAATCCCCTTCCCCACACAGGAACCACTGCTGCCCTCTCAGCTTCTCTCACCACAGAGACCCCCCACCCACCGCCCACGCCTGCCTGCCTGCTGCCGGCCAATCAGGCACTCACAAAGACATGACGTCACAGCGCCGTCCCGCCCAGCTCTCTGGCCCTGCCCTCCAGGGCAGCAATGGCCTCCCCAGCCCTTCCCCGCCAGGAGCCCAGCCCGGGCTCAGCAGCTGCTCCGCGGAGATGATCTCAGCAGCGCAGAGCCCCGCAGGGCCCGGCTGCTGCCCAATGAGGCGCTGCGGGAGCGGTGACCTCACAGTCACCAGGCAGAGCCAGCCCTGCTGCTGCCCAATCAGCTCTGCCCGCAGCGGGGACCTCCCAAGCAGCAGCCACGCCCTCTCCCTGCAGCTGGCCTATCAGGGGCTGCGGCAGCAGTGACCTCCTCGTGCACAGCGCAGCCATTGGCTGTGAGGCCCCGCGGGGCTCCTGGCTGTGCTAGAGGCTGTGCGGTGCCTCTAGCGTGGGGCAGGGAGGGGAGCCCAGCTCGGGGCTGCGGGTGCTGGTGTGGGGGCCTGGGGGGCTGTGTGAGCTGCTGTGTTGGGCTCAGCCAGCACTGCCCACCCCGGCGTGGGGGAGAAGAGGGGCAGCCAGTGCCAGGGAAACCTGCCCTGGATTCTCTCCTTCTGCCCCAGCACCCACACAAGGGTTGGAGCTGCCCCACGGGAGCCCTGGGCCTCGGGAAAGCCCCAGCCCCAGGGGTCCTGGCTGCCACATTGTCCCCTGAGCAAGGTGGGACCCTCACGCAGGACTCTTGTGGCAGCCTCCAGCCCTGAGCAGCTGCTGCCACAGCCCGGGATCCACAGGGGTCTTTGCAATGACAGTTTCTGTGTGACACCTCGGGAAGGAGCTCCCGACACTGGGAGCCTTGTTGGAGAGCAGCAGGATCACTGGGAGCAAGAACTGAGGTCCAGGCTGCGAGTGTTGATCCAGCAGTCCCCATCTCACTCATCCGTCCCCCTCTCATTTGACTCAATCAGCAGTTTGTGAGATGACCAGCTCCCTGCTCTGCAGCTGATGAAGCTGGTGAATATCCCTGCAACCTCCCTTCATGCTCTTCCTCATCTCTGCATCGTCCTGGGGACCATCATAAAGAAGAGAAATCCCATCTCCCTGGAATCCTGTCAGAGAGGTGGCTTTCCAAGTCACTGCCAAAGGAAGGACTTCTTTGGGTTGCTTATTCAGTCTGTGGCAGCTCATTGGTGATGCTGTGAGCCCAGCTCTTCATGCTGGGGGTCTTGGCCCATTCTCTCCCCTGCCTCCTGTGCATCTACGTAAGTCTCCCATTCCTACATGTCCTGTTTAAAGTGGCAATTTCTAACATTCTCTTTAGGGCACTATCTGGACACATTGTGACTCCTCCCGATACTCTGTTCACTCAGGGACCCAGCGGCTGGTTTGCCCTTTAGGGAGGTTAAAGCTTGCTCTGTCTTTCTGCAGTCTGCCCCATTAGCTGAGTCCTTACTATATGTACGGATTGTATGGACCTAGCATACATTCAAAGAGTGTCATTATTTTCCATGAAACTATACTCTGCTTTATTTTTTCGTTTCTTTGTAACTAAAAGAAGATCACCCTGTGCCTGTTGGCAGACAGTTGTCTAAGTAAAGCAGGTGAGAATTGGGGCAGGTGAGCTATAACATTGAGTGCAGACTTAGGTGGACAAAGGCTAGCTTTCAACATGAGTGATTTAAATTCCCAAGAGGCTGATGAGGGAACTGGTAGGGCTGGGAAGATGGGGGAGGAAGATTATGCATACAGTGCCTGATCTCTGGGACACTGCTTTTCCTACATACGCTGACTTCATTAGGAGTCACTCTGGATGGCTGTGAATGAGATGGTGTACTGTCAGCTCTTCTTTAGAATAATAATTGAAAACTTTAAAGAGATGAAATACTTGTATATGATTGTTGTCTTCAGCTTTCAGCTAGATTCCCCAGACCTCTCCAATTAGCCATGGACACTTGAAGGAAATAGCAGGGAGAGTCCGGGTTTATCAGGACATTTTGCTTTTTAATGAGCTTCGTGCAGTACTTGGAGCTGAGTCCATGAATTGCAGCTATTGAAAGGAGATTAAAGAAATCCGTGAAGAAGTCAAAGTCAGAAGGAAACCCTAAAGATTTGTAGAGCACTAATGGATCCCACTGGGGCCATTAACTACAACAACTCACCAGGGGCTGATTAAAGCTAAAAAATTTAATCATCAATAATAGGTAGAGAAAATACTCAGATGACCCTCATGCTGAATACACCCTTGATGTGTTTTATCAAGGGAAATGGCCGAGCATAGGCAGAGGAACCCTGGGAAGGGAGATCCTTTCCTCCATGTGTTGCCCATGTCTCTTCCTGGCATCAGTGTTTCGGTGAGGGTGTGCAATGCTGAGCGCAGGACAAACACATGACACCTTTGCCCCCTTTATCCTTCTGGGGACCCTGGGAGAAGTCCTAGTGATTCCTGGTAGGCCTCGGTAACAGACACAACAGCCATAGTCAAGAGGCTAAAGACCTCCATTCTGTTGGGGCCTTGGCAGCGCCCTTGGCCATCTCTACCACAGGTTATCGTAGACCTGCTCCTGTGTCCCTGCAGACTATAGACACCCAATCTGCTTCCCCAGCAAGGTCTCACAAGAGGTTCTCCTTCCCTTCCTTGATGGCTTTTCCATCCTCAGTGGCTGTTTCTTGAAACACAAAGCCACTGGTGGTGACAGACTTGCTCTGGGTGCCCTGTAGCATCATTGCTCTACCCTTCAAGTGATATTTCTTTATCCTATTGCCCAATCTGAGCTTCCCAAGCTGTATTTTGGTCCTGTTTCCTCTTTTCATGCTGCTTCCCACTACCATGGAAAACTCTTGGCAGCCCCACAATGTGGGGACGAATATAACCTGGTGTGTCACAACAGAGTGGAACGTGAGGAACTGAAGTGCCAAAGCCTGATCGACAGGCCCGAGTTGGGGTTGACTTAGAGATGAATACGGCCCTGCCTTTGCAGTACACAACACTCGCCTGTAAAATTGTTCATGCCAGCTTGCATGGAGGCTTATTAAACTGTAGCTTTTTTAAGCTCTCATGCAGCTGTTTTTGACCTTGAAGGGAACGCTCCCATCCAAGGCCTGGGCTCTGACCAGATCCCCATCCCACATGATAGGGAAAGTATGCCACATCAGATGTTACCGCTCACAAACAAAATGCAAGTTATCATGATTTGCTGATTTGGCTCAATAAAAGATGGACACTCTTGCCGTGATTTTGGAGACCTCATGGGTGGATGCACCACGTAAGACTTCCCAGT
Source organism: Tinamus guttatus (assembly GCF_059628265.1). Lineage (NCBI taxonomy): Eukaryota > Metazoa > Chordata > Aves > Tinamiformes > Tinamidae > Tinamus > Tinamus guttatus. The sequence goes on along the minus strand of NW_028288695.1, from coordinate 398,662 downwards.
TGCCAGGAAGGTTCTCCAAATCCTCACCATAACAGGCATTCCCCAGCGAATGCGGATCTGTATGACAGTAACATATTTAGGCAATTGGTGATGTATCTTTTAATCACTATTCTCTTTCTCGTATAGTAATGGTTAGGTGCATTACCTTGCTTATTTTGTCTGTTGCTAAAACCGAGTGTGCAATAAGCTATTTTGTTAAATGTATCATTCTGTACTGCCTTAATATTAATAGTGAAATAAGACCATTCTTTCCAGTGGTGTCTGATTCTTTCTGTCGCCCTGTCTCCCCAGTCAATTGGCAAAATACCGTGTTCTCTGCAGCTCTCAGGATGCAAGGTTGGCCTCTGATTTTCAGCCTTGCAGGCCACAGTATTTCTGAAGGCAGCTGTACTTCTGGTCTGGTGCTGCTTCCTGCAGGTGGTACACTCAAATCAAGATCGGTTGGAGGGGGCCACAAGTGTTTCCAGCCAGCTCTGAAGAGGTAACCAAGGACTCAAGTTGTACGTGGAGTTCTCTCAGGCAGCAGTTGCCTGCTCCAGGGTAGTGAACAGGCAAGTGTTAGTGTACTCTTCATTTGGTAAACAGGTGTCCTGGTTTTCATGCGATGTTTCTTAGTTGAGTCACAAATTCCTCCTGCCTGGATCCTGTGGTGTAAAGAAAGAAGGACAACTCTCCAGAGCTCCATGCTTTCTGTCCTTTCTTTTGTCCAAACCTGATTTCTGGGCTCTGCATAGCAGTCAGCAGATGGTCTGGAGGTGTGGATCTTGTCACCTCGGGTCCTGCCTTAGAGCACGTTCACTTAAAATGCAGTGGGTATTGTTGGTGGGTAAAACTGTCTTTCGTTTTGCCAGGGTCAAGGAGGACAAAGAGCAGGAGCAGTCCTTGTGGTTTTGTTCTGATTGCAGGTCAAGTTTGTTCAGTGTCTCGTGCCTCAGCTGTGCTTTAGTAACATCCACGAGCTGCTGTAGGTTCAGACAAGCCCTGGAAGCAGCAGTCCTCTTCCCCTGTGACCCTCTTCATCCTGCCGGGGCTCATTTTCAGCCAGAAACCCCTCTCAGCACACACCTCCCCATACGGTGAAAGGCAGGAGTACAGGACTGTAGAGGAAGGGCCACATGCCGTGTGTGACAACATGGCTTTCCATCCGCATGGGTGACTGTGACACCACCCGCTAATCTCCCCTCCTGACCACCTTCCAAGGGGAAAAAGAGCTTAGTTCCAGTGCAGGTGCTATTCTTTCTCATCGTGCTCCTTTCCGTGCCACAAGCCCCCTGCCCTTACGGCCCTGAGTAGCAAGTGTGTGTTACAAGCAGGATGCAAAGTATTGCCTGATGACTTTTAAAAGAAGGGAAGGATGCCTCTTCTCTTGCTGCCCTCTAAAAAAAGCAGCCCAGCCTGAACCAGGCAACACCTGTAACAAGACCAAGCAAGGTAGAGCAAGGTCCTTCCTTGCGCTCAGCTTCTTCTATTACCAGTTGTCAGTTTGACCATGCAGGTGGCAGGTGAAGTTGTCTGAGGTGTGAAACACAGGAATAACACCAGAGGAGAAATTGCCACTTGTGCACTTTGAGATGTGATCATGACACATACAATGGTGCAGTGTGACAAACAGAGAAGAGGTAAAGGGAAGCAAGCTAACCATCAGGAGGCATGAAAGCAGTGCGAGATGCAGTGTCATAAATGCAGCATTCCAATGTGAGCCCCTTTTTGCATCTATCAGATGGTGCTCAGAGAGTCTCTAATGTGTGAAGGTCACTTGCCAAGGGCCAGAGGTAAAAGCAGTATAACTGGAGGGACTCGATTTCTTCCAGTTCATGGAGCTCTGTCAGACGTGGGCACTGAACAGTGCAAGAGAGGCCCCTCAAACCCCATGGTCTTGTGAGTGTCTAGTTTGCTGAAGTGAGCGCTACTCAGATCCTCCTCCAGCAAGGGAAAGTCTTCCTTTCTCCATTTCTCCATGGTCTCCAGGGCCTAGGATTCCTGAGGGTCACTCTTAGTACTAAAGCCTGCGGCAAAGGTGGCCTTTTCTGTGTACTCTCTCAGCAGGGCTCTTGGCCCATTTAGCAGCAGGCCCATATTTTCCCTAGTCCGCCTACAGTTCCTGCTGTATTGCTGTATTGTATTTTAAATAATTATTTATTATTATTTTATCAGGAAGGTAAGAGTAAACATTGAGAAAGAAAGAGATGAAGAGCACATGTTTCATGCCAAGTACATGGGAATGACAAGTGACTGCACACAGGACAGTTTTTGGCACTGACATTGTACCCCTTGAGGAAGTTTCCTCAGTGCCTCCTTGAGCTCCTTGTTCCTCATGCTGTAGACAAGAGGGTTCAGTGCTGGAGGCACCACTGAGTACAGAATGGCCAGTACAGAGAGATCCAGAGCTGGGAAGGGTATGGAGTGGGGAGGGAGAGGAGATAAAGTGGCTAAGGGTGACATTTCAGTGCCTCTGTGACCAGGGGTAGGAGTCAGACCCAACCAAATGGGTATCACAACCTCTAATCCCTCTGGGGGACTGCAGATGACCACACAGTCCACGGCATCTGGACTACAGAGCATTTCTGAGGGTGCTCGTTGTGTCCAGTTGTGCCTATACATCCTGCCCCTGGTATTTGATAGATGGTGACCCAGAGGGCTCTCCGTTCTCCCTTCTTCCTGACAGCTGAGTCCTCACTGCCTCTCCTGACACTGCAGAGTCCTTTTTGCCTGCGAATACCCAGTGCTTTACCTTGAAGAAACTCCATCTTTGAGGACCTCTCCCTTTATGAGGCTCTACTCACAGTCCATCCCACGCATATGCTGTCCCAGGAGGATCTCTGTGCTCTCCTGACACCTCCAGCTTCCCCTTCATGAGAACAGCCGTCTGACACTGTGCCTTAATACATAGGAGAGCTGTGCATGTGTAAATCCATGTCCATTCAGCCTCTCCACTATCCTTGGACTCTGATAGGTGAATTCTCAAACCAGCCCTTGGTCTAGAAAAGATCATTACATGATTCTGAGCTCTGTGTTGCTGAACCCATGGAGAATCCCGTGCAGCAGACCCTTGAGGGATGCAAGTCCTTGGGCCTATTCTTGACACCAGCTTTGGAGGAAAAGCCCAGCTTTCACGCACTGTACTGATAGAAATTACTTTATTACAGTGACACTGTCAGGGAGCCGTTCCTTGTCCAGCATTCAAAACAATTTAGGGTATCAGGTGAGACAGAGCAGACACCGTAAAAAGGGGAATGAATACAAATAGTTGTGTAGCAACACCATAACAATTATTATCACTAGTAAAAGTCATAATAAAAATAACATGAAGAAACAATGCTCAATCCAGTTACGGGATAGAGAAAGAGTCATTTGTGGAGAGATGTGGAAAAATAACCACTGCTTAAAAAGGTCCATTAAATCACTTTCCTAATGGCATCCTTGAGCTCCTTGTTCCTCATGCTGTAGATGATGGGGTTCTCTGCTGGAGGCACCACTGAGTACAGAACAGCCAGTACCAGATCCAGAGATGGGGAGGACATGGAGGGGGGCTGCAGATAGGCACACATACCAGTGCTGACAAAGAGGGAGACCACGACCAGGTGCGGGAGGCACATGGAAAAGGCTTTGAACCGACGCTGCTCAGAGGGGATCCTCAGCACAGCTCTGAAGATGTGCACGTAGGACACCACAATAAAAGTGAAACACCCAAAGACTAAACAGGCACTAACCACCAGAAGTCCAGCTTCCCTGAGGAAGGAGTCATTCCTGCACCCTTCTCCTGTCCTTCCTCCAGCATCCTGGGCTGGCAGTGCTGCTCTGCAGGGTGAGCAGCTGTGGGGACACAGGGTGACTCCACACTGGCCATGATGGTCAGGGCAGAGCCAGCTGGACCACAATCACTGCAACTGACCACCCCAGGGTGTGCGGCTGTGGAGGATGCTTGGAGCAATCCCAGGGTATTGCACATTGCTCAGGTTGTGTTTGGAGCTGTCATTAGACCCAGGCTGCTGCCACTCCTGAGAGCCCTGATTTGGGGCACTGCTTGGTTTCACCCTTTACTCTTGGGTGACTCTGCATGGTTTTATGAGTTTCCACTCAAAACCTGTCCCAGACACGTGCTGCCCCTGGAGATCCCTTCTGCTCTCCAGGTGGCTCCATATCCCTTCTGGAAGCATGGACATCTGTCACCAGTCTGTTACTATTTGGGACAGTCCCTGGGAGATACTTCTTGAGCACTCACCCTCTCCAGAGCACTGGGCAGGCACAAGTGGCATCTGAGTACAGTCCTCATTCCCATCACTATACAAGCTGATGCCCACTGGCCCATGCACACCCAGGCATGGCAAGAGGGTCTTTATGGGTGCAATTCCCTGAGCACATTCTTGACTGCAGCTTGGGAAGAAGATCCCAGCCTTCAGGCACAGTGCAGAGAAAATCCCCCTTTATTGCAGAGATGTCACTTGGGAGACCAGCTGTGACACAGTGAGGGCAGATTGAAGGATGGTCTCTAGATCGAACAGACTAAGTTTGTGCCTCAGAGGAAAGGGGATGAATACAAATGTTTGTGCATAATCAGGAGTATCACAGATATAACACCCAAAACAAAAGGGTTGCCTGAGAAACATTGAAAATCATTTGTGAAGAGAGATGGACAGCTCTTTGCTACTGAACCTGTAACCCCTAAAGTAGTTTTGTCAGTGTCTCCTTGAGTGCCTTGTTCCTCATGTTGTAGATGAGGAGGTTTGCTGTTGGAGGCACCAGCCAGCACCAGACCCAGAACTGGGGAAAAGATGGAGGGGGGCTTCACACAGGCAAATATTGCAATGCTGATAAGCAGGAAGACCATGGCCATGTTTGGCAGGCAAATGGAAGAAAGCTTTGTGCCTTTTCCATTTGGATTTGACATGGGCACAGCAGCAGCAGTGCTAGGATCAGGGCAAGGAGCAGAGGAATAGCAGTGAAGAGCCTGTCCCTCAGCTGCAAAGCCAGAACATGGGCCAGGCAATGCCTCTGCAGCCAGTCAGGCTCCAGGTGCTGCTTTGATGCCAGCTCCATCCTACGAATGGTGGGGTTTCATGCTTGGAAGGGAGCAGCAGTCCCTTTTGTGCTACAATCCCTTAGGAACAAGACAAATAGCATGAACTTTATTATTATTATTTATTTTATAAAGAACGTGAGAGAAACATGAGAAATAAAGTAAGGAAAGGAGGAAGGAAGGAAGGGAGGAACAATCCAGCCTGCATGCCAGGTATATGGGAATGATGAGAAGATACACATGGAGAAGTTATTGGTTGGGATATTGTACAGACTGAACAATTTTCCAAAGTGCCTCCTTGAGCTCCTTGTTCCTCATGCTGTAGATGAGGGGATTCACTGTTGGAGGCACCACCGAGTACAGAACGGCCAAGGTCAGATCCAGAGCTGGGGAGGAGATGGAGGGGGGCTTCAGGTAGGCAAACACTTCAGTGCTGCTGAACAAGAAGACCACGGCCAGGTGCGGGAGGCACATGGAAAAGGCTTTGTGCCGACCCTGCTTTGATGGGATCCTCAGCACAGCTCTGAAGATCTGCATGTAGGACACCATAATGAAAATGAAACACCCAAAGACTAAACAGGCACTGACCACAATAATCCCAGCTTCCCTGAGGTAGGATTCTGAGCAGGAGAGCTTGAGGATCTGAGGGATCTCACAGAAGAACTGCTCCACCACATTGCCTTGGCAGAGGGGTAGGGAAAATGTGTTCCCAGTGTGCAGGAGAGCATTGAGAAAGCCACTGGCCCAGGCAGCTGCTGCCATTCTGACACAAGCTCTGCTGTCCAGGAGGGTCCCGTAGTGCAGAGGTCTGCAGATGGCAACGTAGCGGTCATAGGCCATGACTGTGAGGAGACAATACTCCACTGACATGAAAATAGTAATACTTAAGACCTGGGCAACACATCCCAAGTAGGAAATGGCTCTGGTGTCCATCAGGGAATTGTGCATGGATCTGGGGATAGTTGTGGAGATGAAGCCAAAGTCGAGGAGGGAGAGGTTGAGGAGGAAGAAGTACATGGGGGTGTGGAGGTGGTGGTCACAGGCTACGGCTGTGATGATGAGGCCATTGGCCAGGAGTGCAGCCAGGTAGATGGCCAGGAAGAGCGAGAAGTGCAAGAGCTGCAGCTCCCATGTGTCTGAGAATGGCAGGAGCAAGAATTCTTTGAGGGAGCTGCTGTTGGACATTTCCTCCCCATATACATGGGGAATTCACCAAGGAACAAAACAGACAGAGACAAGTTAGGAGACACTCTTAAAAGGAAAATAAATTAATAACGTTTTCTTTTCTATCTGTTTGTTTCATTCCCAAATCTCTGAAACTCCTGCCTCTTCTAGCTAGAGGATGATGTTACTCTAAAAAGAGAGCAGCCCCTGCTGAGAGCAGAGTCTGATTTCAGAGTGCCCATCTCTGACCTTCTCACCCTTTCTACATGCACCTGAGAGAGGTCTCCAGGCTCCCCTTCCAGCAAACAACACACAAGACCCTTTTCGGATGCGCATTTACAGCCTCTCACCATCACTTCCATACTATGAATATTTCCATAGGTTCCCCATGGGTCCCTGAGATACCACAGATATGCCATGAGACAGCAGAGGCTTTCTCGAGGGCAGGTGGCAGCCTGCAGGACACCACAGGGTAACAGCCAAATGATTGTCAGGATTTAAGATGGACTTTCCTTAAGGGACAGTCAATTCATTTTCCTGTACTGCATTTCCTGGAGCTCCACAGGACAGAATGGGGCTGCGGAGACCTCACTCCCTTGGAAATCCCTCTTTTCCACTACTTGTAGCTTTGGTCCCTGAACTGCAGCTGAATACTCCCAACCACAGGAAGCAGAGAGCAAGAACAGGAGCAGCATGGACAGGAGAAGAATTAAGGAGCAGCACCATGACCCTGTTGCCAAGGGAGGCAAGGAGAGGGACAGAGAGGCATTCTGGAAAACCTGCACGTTTTCTACAGGGTATGGCACCTTGCAGAGGGGGACATTGCAGCACTGCCCCTCTCAGCCCTTTGGTGGGGAGGCACCAAAGAGATGCCCCTCTCCCCTGACACAGCTCTGGCTTCAGAGTTCAGCCAGAGCCCCATGCCCTGCAGTTCCTTCTCCTTCCCTGCCCATCTCTGCTGCCTGGAGCTGTCCCTGCTGGCAGCTCTTTCTCTGTCCCATTGTCTTGTCCCTACCACTGCTCAAAGATCCTATGTCACCCTCTGGGTGCTCAATTTTGCCCTACAGAAACCTCTAGCAATGTCCAGGGGCAGCTCTGCAGTTGCAGGTTGGAATGGAGCAGGTCACATAAAGTCCTGGGATGCTGCAAAGAAGATGCTGCTGCTGCCTTTAGACTAAAGTGGGGATGGAGCAGCTCACTGACGTTTCTCACAGACCTCCTAATCTCTTAGAGTAAAGGTTTACAACTCCCAGCTCACTGCCAAAACAGAAAACTTGTCCCTTCATTCTCCCTGTCAAAATGAGGAAAGTGAAAGTGCAGAGACCTGAAGGAAAGGTCCTTCTCCTTCAAGCAGCTCTTCTCTTGACTTTCCTCTTGAAAGGACCCCTCAGACATGTCCTGTGCATGTGCTGGAGCTGTGAGCAGAACCTGACCCCTGCAGCACCTCTCAAAGGCAGAAAGAACCTTGACAGCTGAAGAGACAGATGTGGTCCAAAGCACAGGCCAGTGTCTGCTTGCTCTGATGCAGGAACTGGGGGACCTGCATCATCCTAGAGAATGAGGTGGGGAATTGTCTTGGCTATCTGAAATGACCTCCCGGTGCCAAATACATCTGGAGCCCCACTCACTCCAGCTGAGGCATAGGAAGATTCCAGTATTAACCATCAGCTCTTGTAATTCAGTGCAGACTCTTGATTTGATGGCATTGAAAACTGCTGGAAGAGTCTTGTCAGATGCCTGGGTTGTCCAGCTCAACCATATGTCCCTAGCAGATTGGACCTACAGGGAAACTATCCCTTCCAAGAGGGAGTGCTTTCTGGGCAAGCGCTCCAGGGAATCCTAGGGTTCTGTCCTGAACCCAATCAAATGTAATCTAGCACTGTCTGTAGGGAAAGTCCATCCCGTCTACATCCATGTGTGCTGCACAAATGAGACACACATCACACCAAGGTATCTTGAGATTCTTTGCACTCTCAAACCCTTCTTTCTCTCCTCCCCTCAACTTCTGCTCACTGCATCATATTATATGAACAGGGACTGGGCTAATGAGGACCTCAGCGTGGCTTGATCACAGGCTGTCAAGGTCCATAGACATCTTCAGGGGTACCTTGTCCTTCCTGGAGATTTGTGCAAGAAGTCTGTCATAGGTCCAGTATAGCCACAGAGTCACCTCAGGCAGACACCCCCTTTCCTGCTGTTTCTCAATGGCCCACCTCTGTGTCTTCCTGGCCTTGGACATTGCTGGATTCACTTTCTTAGTAGGAAGCTGCTTCCACCATTGCATTGTGTGGAAGAATTGTTTGTGGAAGAATTTTTTGAAAGCAGGAACTGAGAGGAAAACTTGGGCCTAACCGAAGTTTTGGAATTACAAAGCTTGCTTGGGGTGATACACAGTTGCCACTTCCAGGATAGTTGGTGCACACGAACTCTGCTCCTCCACAGTTCCCTAGGCAACACAATCTGCCCTCCTCACAGCTGCAAAGGGGAGTAACGGAGGAGTTACGTGAAGAGCGGAGTGAAGACACCGCAGCCGAACTCTGTTGCGCTCCCTGTGCTGGGCCGCTGATAAGCCGCACAGTGGCTGTCTAATGGGAGATATACAATAACATGTCCAGTGCTGAGCCAGGAAAGGTGGTAAATGACTCATTTCAGATGAACGTGGCTTGAACTTTGCTCATTATAGTGTGAAAACCACACCTCCATCCCAAAAGTTACCCGCTTCTGAGGTACGACCATGTCTCACCGAGCATGCGCTCTAGATTTTCGATTGACTGTACCTTTAAATGAAAGCGAGAAACTTTTTCACCAATCGATAACAATATTAAGTATGACTTAGTCACTCAAGCTCCACCTGAATGTAACGAAAAGTATAAAAGGTGAACTAAGGATGAAAAGTTTGGGGGGAAGAAACCATCGTACCTCCTGGGTCAGTTGAGAGGCTGATCCCCCTTCCCTCCCCTTGCGTCGGGACGCTGCCTGAGGAGACTCGAGACTGAGAGCCCTCTCCCATCTTCCGGAATGAGTGATGATTGCGCCTTTGTACAGCAGAGCTAGCTAAAACCCCACGCTCTTGTAGAGAATTTCCTGTACTGACATCCAAAACCTGCTTTGTAAATGTTGCATTTGAATAAATCATACTGTTTGTGAACTCGGCTACTTGTCTGGGGGGAGGCGATCGGACCTACAGTTGACAGACTGTTCATGAATCCGATAACTGCCAGAGTCGAGCTTATAGTTGATCACACTATTTGGGAACTCGATTCGCTCCTAGGAAGGCGATCGGACCTACGGTCCACGGACTGTTTGTGAATCCGATACTGTTCTGATATCTCCTTTTGATATCTCCTTTCCCCCCCACCGCCACTACCACTACAACTTTCAAACTGCAACATTGTCACACATTTTTCCTGCTATATTTGATGGCATGGCTCTGCTCTGAACTGGGCCGTTGCACACCCAGTGTCTTTGCTCCATGGCAACAGGTTTCTCTGTGAACCTTCGGTTCTCTGTGCCACAGCTGAAGCTCTATAGCCCAAATATATGCAGGTGTAGGTAGCCTGAAGTAGAGGCAGGCACACATGAAGATGTGCAAGCTGTCACAGGCCTGAAATATCATTGGAATGATGATCAATGGAAGATGAGGGAGGATGCCTTTTGTGTGAAGGAGCAGATTGCATGTGTGGAGCTCTTCCTTGGAAGAGGCAAGGTTTTAAGTGAGAGCTTGTGGGTGAGCGTCTCAAGAGGGAGCTCTCCTATTTCTTGGCAGTATAAAAAAGTCTGTGGATCACTGGCCCTGGTTCTTGTTGGGCAGACTTTAATCCCCCTACCATGACCTGTAAAGGCAAATTGCAGGGGGCAAGCAGTCCGGGAGGCTTCTGGAGGACATGAAGGAGAACTTTTTTGCACAGCTGCCAGATGGGCTGATAAGGATGATGCTTTCTGGTAACTGGACATTTCAGACAAGGACAAACTGACCAGGCATGGGATAGTCAGTCTCTGCCTTGCCTACTGTGACCATGAGATGTGGAGTGCCTAATGCCGAGGGGAGTGCAGAAGGACAGGAGCAGAATGGAGACTGCACTCAGCGCCAGCACCCGCGGTGAGCCTCCTGCTGGCCCAGCAGCTCCTCGGGCAGGGGGACCTCGCTTGTGCACAGCCCAGCGTGGGCTGCTGCCGCCGCGGGCTGCAGGGACACCAGGTTCCTCGGCAGAGCTGTCCCGGCCAGGAAGGCGCTGCTGACATCACAACCAGCTGCGCGGCCTGGCCTATCAGGGGCTGCGGCAGCAGTGACGTCACCAGCCGATGCCCACACGTCAGCACAGAGCCAGCCCTGCAGAGAGCAGGGGCCTCCCGGCAGCGTCCCTGCAATGGCCTCCGTGTCCCTGCCCGCTGCTGAGACACCCCTGGCCTCACAGGCAGCGCCTGCTGCTGCCCCGGCAGCTCCGCGCACACAAGGGACCTCCCCGCGTGTCTGCACCAGACCCCGCTGCCGGCCGCGCTGCTGCTGGGACAGGAGCGGCCTCAGAGCCCGTCCCCAGCCATGGGCCAGCGCTGGCCTCGCAGCTGCTCTGCCAGCAGGGACCTCCCAAGGAACTGCCCAGCCAGGCGCCTCTTGCAGGCCTGCCAGGGACTCAGAAAAGAGCAGAGCTCACGGTCACCCTCACAGCCATGTGCCTGTTAATGCCTGCTCCTGTCCCATCAGGTGTGCAGACAACGTGACCTCCCAATGAACATCAGTGCCACGTGTCTGCTGTGGGTCTACCAAGTGCTTGGAAACATTGACTTGACCTGGCTGATTTTATGGTAGGACTGTTGTAGAGCACCCAGCCAGCTGGGCTGCAGGGCCAGGTCTCTCACGACCAGGAGATCCGTTACCCTGACTGCCTGCAGCCCCTCAGGGCAGCCCCTCTTCCCAGCACAGCACAGGGGTCCTGGCTCTGGGGCTCCTCAGGCGTCTCCAGTGACAGAGCGGCCTGCCCAAGCTGAAACCCCTGGGAGCAGTTTTGTATTTATTGTCCCCACAAGCTCATCACTGCTTCTCTGCTTTGCTCTGGAGATGTCTCTGCTGCACAGAGAGCCTTTTCCCAGGTCCATGAGTCCCTGCTGCCCTGGCCATTCCTGCAGCCCTATCCTGTCCTCCCTGCAGCATCCTGGACTGGCAGTGCTGCTCTGCAGGGTGGGCAGCTGTGGGGACACAGGGTGACTCCACACTGGCCATGATGGTCAGGGCAGAGCCAGCTGGACCACAATCACTGCAACTGACCACGTCCTCCCCAGAGGAGGGATCTCCCCACAGAGATGTCACTTGGGAGACCAGCTGTGACACAGTGAGGGCAGATTGAAGGATGGCCTCTAGATCAGACAGACTGAGTTTGTGCCTCAGGGGAAGGGGGACAAATTTTTGTGCATAATCATGAGTATCACAGATATAATACCCAAAGCAAAAGGGTTGTCTGACAAACATTGAAAATCATTTGTGAAGAGAGATGGACAGCTCTTTGCTGCTGAACCTGTAACCCTTGAAGTAGTTTTGTCAGTGTCTCCTTGAGTGCCTTGTTCCTCATGCTGTAGATGAGGAGGTTCGCTGTTGGAGGCACCAGCCAGCACCAGATCCAGAAATGGGGAAAAGATGGAGGGGGCTTCACACAGGCAAATATTGCAGTGCTGATAAGCAGGAAGACCATGGCCATGTTTGGCAGGCAAATGGAAAAAGCTTTGTGCCTTTACCATTTGGATTTGACATGGGCACAGTAGCAGCAGTGCTAGGAGGGCAAGGAGCAAGGGAAAGCAGTGAAGAGCCTGTCCATCAGCTGCACAGCAAGAACACGGGTTAGGCAATGCCTTTGCAGCCAGTCAGGCTCCAGGTGCTGCTTTGATGCCAGCTCTATGCTAGGGATGGTGGGGTTTCATGCTTGGCAGGGAGCAGCAGTCCCTTTTGTGCTACAATCCCTTAGGAACATTTTTGACTCCATCTTCTCCACCTTTGAAGAAAGACCAGCCTTTGGGCATAAAACAAAGGAGATCTCCTCTTACTAGAGAAATACCATTCTGGAGGCCAGGTGGGGGATAAGGGTGTCCAGTGCCTGGTCCTGCCTGTGCTCCAGGGATGCAAACAAAGCACAACCCTAGCAGCACTGTGTTGGGAGGGTGCTTAGGCCCTCTACATGCATCCAAGCAGAACAAGGCAGTTTGGAAGGATGGAGAGCTGCTCTGGAAAGAGAACGTGCTGCTGCTGTGGTTGCACATGTCACCAGGAGGGCTGAAGCCCCCATGAGATGGCTGTAGCGACTAAATATCTGCTGTGGTAGAGCCAAAGGGCACTCTGCCAAAACCAAAGTGTCCTCATTGCACTTGGGGCATCAGAGTAATCTCAGGCGAGGAGGCCCTGAGGATGCCACATTCCTGCCGATTTAGAAGGAAGCCTGGCTTCCTGCTTCAACATGGTCTCCAGGTCAGAATCAGAAGAGAGATATCAGAAGAGAAATAGCATGAACTTTATTATTTTATTATTATTTTATTATTATTTACTTTATCAAGAATGTGAGAGAAACATGAGAAATAAAGGAAGGAAGGGAGGAAGAAAGGAAGGAAGGCAGGAACAATCCAGCCTACATGCCAAGTATATGGGAATGATCAGAAGATGCACATGGAGAAGTTATTGGTTGGGATACCACTGAGTACAGAATGGCCAAGGTCAGATCCAGAGCTGGGGAGGAGATGGAGGGGGGCTTCAGGTAGGCAAACACTGCAGTGCTGCTGAACAGGGAGACCACAGCCAGGTGCGGGAGGCACATGGAAAAGGCTTTGTGCCGACCCTGCTTTGATGGGATCCTCAGCACAGCTCTGAAGATCTGCACATAGGACACCACAATGAAAGTGAAACACCCAAAGGCTAAACAGGCACTAACCACCAGAAGCCCAGCTTCCCTGAGGTAGGATTCTGAGCAGGAGAGCTTGAGGATCTGAGGGATCTCACAGAAGAACTGCTCCACCACATTGCCTTGGCAGAGGGGTAGGGAAAATGTGTTCCCAGTGTGCAGGAGAGCATGGAGAAAGCCACTGGCCCAGGCAGCTGCTGCCATTCTGACACAAGCTCTGCTGCCCAGCAGAGTCCCATAGTGCAGAGGTCTGCAGATGGCAACGTAGCGGTCATAGGCCATGACTGTGAGGAGGCAATACTCAGCTGATATGAAAATAGTAATACTTAAGACCTGGGCAACACATCCCAAGTAGGAAATGGCTCTGGTGTCCATCAGGGAATTGTGCATGGATCTGGGGATAGTTGTGGAGATGAAGCCAAAGTCGAGGAGGGAGAGGTTGAGGAGGAAGAAGTACATGGGGGTGTGGAGGTGGTGGTCCCAGGCTACGGCTGTGATGATGAGGCCATTGGCCAGGAGGGCAGCCAGGTAGATGGCCAGGAAGAGCGAGAAGTGCAAGAGCTGCAGCTCCCGTGTGTCTGAGAATGGCAGTAGCAGGAATTCTTTGAGGGAGCTGCTGTTGGACATTTCCTCCCCATACACATGGGGAATTCACCAAGCAACAAAACAGAGACAAGTTGGGAGACACTCTTAAAAGGAAAATAAACAAAGTTTTCTTATCTATCTATTTGTGTCATTCTCAAATCTCTGAAGCTCCTGCCTCTTCTAGCTAGAGGATGATGTTACTCTAAAAAGAGAGCAGCCCCTGCTGAGAGCAGAGTCTGGTTTCAGAGTGCCCATCTCTGACCTTCTCACACTTTCTACATGCACCTGAGGGAGGTCTCCACGCTCTCCTTCCAGCAAACAACACACAAGAGCCTATTCTGCTGCCCATTTACAGCCTCCCACCATCACTTCCATACTATCAATATTTCCATAGGTTCCCCATGGGTCGCTGAGATGCCACAGATATGCCATGAGTCAGCAGAGGCTTCCTGGAGGGCAGGTGGCAGCCTGCAGGACACCACAGGGTAACAGCCAAATGATTGTCAGGATTTAAGATGGACTTTCCTTAAGGGACAGTCAATTCATTTCCCTGTACTGCATTTCCTGGAGCTCCACAGGACAGAATGGGGCTGCAGAGACCTCACTCCCTTGGAAATCCCTCTTTTCCACTACTTGTAGGTTTGGTGCCTGAACTGCAGCTGAATACTCCCAACCACAGGAATCAGAGAGCAAGAACAGGAGCAGCATGGACAGGAGAAGGATTAAGGAGCAACACCATGACCCTGTTGCCAAGGGAGGCAAGGAGAGGGACAGAGAGGCATTCTGTAAAACCTGCACGTTTCCTACAGGGTATGCCACCTTGCAGAGGGGGACATTGCAGCACTGCCCCTCTCAGCCCTTTGGTGGGGAGGCACCAAAGAGATGCCCCTCTCCTCACAGCCTCCTCACAGCTCTGGCTGCAGAGTTCAGCCAGAGTCCCATGCCCTGCAGTTCCTTCTCCTTCCCTGCCCATCTCTGCTGCCTGGGGCTGTCCGTACTGGCAGCTCTTTCTCTGTCCCAGTGTCTTGTCCCTGTCACTGCTCAAAGATCCCATGTCATCCTCTGGGTGCTCAGTTCTGCCCTACAGAAACCTCTGAGCAATGTCCAGGGGCAGCTCTGCAGTTGCAGGTTGAAATGAGCAGGTCACATAAAGTCCTAGGAGGCTTCAAAAAAGATGATGATGCTGCATTTAGACTAAAGTGGGGATGGAGCAGCTCACTGACGTTTCTCACAGTCCTCCTAATCTTTCAGAGTAAAGGTTTATGACTCCCAGCTCATGGCCAAAACAGAAAACTTGTTCCTTCATTCTCCCTGTCAAAATGAGGAAAGTGAAAGTGCAGAGACCTGAAGGAAAGCTCCTTCTCCTTCAAGCAGCTCTTCTCTTGATTTTCCCCTTGGAAGGACCCCTCAGACATGTCCTGCGCACTTTACCCGTGGCGTATGACATCTTGCAGAGGGGGACACTGCAGCACTGCCCCTCTCAGCCCCTTGGTGGGGAGGCACCAAAAAGATGCCCTTCTCCTCTGTCACAGCTCTGGGTGCAGAGTTCAGCCAGAGTCCCATGCCCTGCAGGGGCAGAGAAGGATCTCCTTCCCTGCCCATCTCTGCTGCCCGGAGCTGTCCCTGCTGGCAGCTCTTTCTCTGTCCCAGTGTCTTGTCCCTGTCACTGCTCAAAGATCCCATGTCACCCTCTGGGTGCTCAATTTTGCCCTACAGAAACCTCTGAGCAATGTCCAGGGGCAGCTCTGCAGTTGCAGGTTGGAATGGAGCAGGTCACATAAAGTCCTGGGATGTTGCAAAGAAGATGCTGATGCTGCCTTTAGACTAAATTGGGGGTGGAGCAGCTCGCTGATGTTTCTCACAGACCTACTAATCTGTCAGAGTAAAGGTTTACAACTCCCGGCGCATTGCCAAAACTGAAAAGTTGTTCCTTCATTCTCCCCTTCAAAATGAGGAAAGTGAAAGTGCAGAGTTCTGAAGGAAAGGTCCTTCTCCTTCAAGCAACTCTTCTCTTGATTTTCCTCTTGGAAGGGCCCCTCAGACATGTCCTGCGAACGTGTTGGAGCTGTGAGCAGAACCTTACCCCTGCAGCACCTCTCAAAGGCAGAAAGAACCTGCCCTGTCAGGGATCTCTCTTCCCACCCAAAGCTTCTCCCCACAGCACCACAGGGAGCTCCCTGGAGAGGCTGTGTGCTGACCCTCACGGGTGGCAGAGTCACTGTACTGGGCAAACAGCACCAGGAGGTACAGGGACACTGCTCTGAATCACAGCCCCAGGCAGACCTTGGTGCACTCCCTGCCTTCACAGCCCTACAGCCCTGTGTTCAAGTGGCATAGCCAAGAGAAGCATACCTGATCCTCTGACCATGTGTCTGGGAATCCCTGCCCTGAAGCATCTCCTCCTCCTGCTATTGTCCTGCTTACTCCAGGAGAGAGACCATGACAAATCCCATGAGCCGTGGTTTGGCTGGGATGCAGACACTCCCTCCAGGAATATCAGCAGCATTGCCCTGCAGACAGAGACTCACTGTTTCAAGGGCTGTGAAGATATCCCCCACAATGAGCTCTGCTCCCGCTCCACACTGCCGTTCACCTCTCGCTGCCTTCTCTCCTCTGCTGTCCGCAGCAGCAGGCAGTGCCCGCAGCCCTGCTGCTCTTGGCACAGGAGCTGCTCCTGCATTCGGCGGTCTCTGGGCAGTGCTGCCAGGCTGCCACGAGCCCCCTCCATCCCAGGAGCCTGGCCCTGCTCAGGAGCAGAGGAACAGCTGAACTCACCAATTTCTCTGTCCCTTGTGCCCCCTCCTCCTGGGGAATGTTCCCTCAAGCAAACTAAAATAATCATCTGTTTTCCTTTTCTCGTGAGTGGAGAGAGCTTCCAACATTGCAATTTATTTTTTCAGAGGATGAGGAGCTATGAAAGTGGTTAATGTCCCACTCTGGAAGAATGATTTTCATCTTTCAATCAGACAAGGATGCCTAGATGGGACAAAAGTGAACTCACTGAGATGTGGTTCAGGTTTTGATGAGGATTAATCAGTCTGGGCATTACAGAATTCAGACCCCCAGCCCTGGGTCTGAAATAATATTCAGATTATTCCTGTAAATTCCACAGATGCCATCGGTGGGATTCCCCTTGCCAAAAACAAAGTGAGCACAACACAGAGGTCTGCATGTATGCTCTGTCTAAGCTCCCACTACAGTCATTGGAGATGGAAGAGTCAGTTACTAACACACAGATATCTGGTAACAGTTGAAGAGAGAGATGTGGTCCAAAGCACAGGCCAGTGTCTGCTTGCTCTGATGCAGGAACTGGGGGACCTGCTTCATCCTAGAGGATGAGGTGGGGAATTGTCTTGGCTATCTGAAATGACCTTCTTGTGCCAAATACAACTGGAGCCCCACTCACTCCAGCTGAGGCATAGGAAGATTCCAGTATTAACCATCAGCTCTTGTAATTCAGTGCAGACACTTGATTTGATGGCATTGAATAGTGCTGGAAGAGCCTTGTCAGATGCCTGGGTTGTCCAGCTCAACCATATGTCCCTAGCAGATGGGACCTACAGGGAAACTATTCCTTTCAAGAGGGAGCGTTTGCTGGGCAAGTGCTCCAGGGAAACCTAGTGTTCCGTCCTGAACCCAATCAAATGTAATCCAGCACTGTCTGTAGGGAAAGTCCATCCTGTCTACATCCATGTGTGCTGCATAAATGAGACACACATCACACCAAGGTATCTTGAGATTCTTTGCACTCTCAACCCCTTCTTGCTCTTTCCCCTCAACTTCTGCTCACTCCATCATATTATATGAACAGGGACTGGCGTAATGAGGACCTCTGCATGTCTGGATCCCAGGCTGTCAAGGTCCATGGACATCTTCAGGGCACCTTGTCCTTCCTGGAGATTTGTGCAAGAAGTCTGTCATAGGTCCAGTATAGCCACAGAGTCACCTCAGGCAGACACCCCCTTTCCTGCTGTTTCTCAATGTCGCAGCTCTGTGTCCTCCTGGCCTCAGACACTGCTGAATTCACTTTCTTAGTAGGGAGCTGCTTCCACCATTGCATTGTTCCTGCTATATATGATGGCATGGCTCTGCTCTGAACTGGACAATTGTACACCCAGCGTGTTTGCCCCTTGGTAGCTGGTTTCTCTGTGACCATTCTGTTCTCTGTGCCACAGTTGAAGCTCTACAGCCCAAATATATGCAGGTGTAGGTAGCCTGAAGTAGAGGCAGGAGTACATGAAGATGTGCAAGCTGTCACAGGCCAGAAATATCATTGTAATGATGATCAATGGAAGATGAGGGAGGATGCCTTTTGTGTGAAGGAGCAGATTGGATGTGTGGAGCTCTTCCTTGGAAGAGGCAAGGTTTGAAGTGAGAGCTTGTGGGTAAGCATCTCACGACCACTGCAACTGACCACTTCCTCCCCAGGGTGTGGAGGATGCTTGGAGCAATCCCAGGGTATTTCACATTGCTCAGGATGTGTTTGGAGGTATCATTAGACCCAGGCTGCTGCCACTCCTGAGAGCCCTGATTTGGGGCACTGCTCGGTTTGACCCTTTACTCTTGGGGGACTCCACGTGGTTTCTGAGTTTCTACTCAAAACCTGTCCAAGACATGTGCTGCCCCTGGAGATCCCTTCTGCTCTCCAGGTGGCTCCATATCCCTTCTGGAAGAATGGACATATGTCACCACTCTGCTACTATTTGGGACAGTCCCTGAGAGATACTTCTTGAGCACTCATCCTCTCCAGGGCACTGGGCAGCCACAAATGGCATCTGAATCCAGCCCTCATTCCCATCACTGTACGAGCTGATGCCCATTGGCCCATGCACACCCAGGCATGGGAAGAGGGTCTTTATGGGTGCAATTCCCTGAGCACATTCTTGACTCCAGCTTGGGAAGAAGAGCCCAGCCTTCAGGCACAGTGCAGAGAGAATCTCCCTTTATTGCAGAGGTGTTACTTGGGAGAGCAGCTGTGACACAGTGAGGGCAGATTCAAGGACGGCCTCTAGATCAGACAGACTGAGTTTGTGCCTCAGGGGAAGGGGGATGAATACAAATGTCTGTGCATAATCACGAGTATCACAGATATAACACCCAAAACAAAAGGGTTGCCTGAGAAACATTGAAAATCATTTGTGAAGAGAGATGGACAGCTCCTTGCTACTGAACCTGTAACCTTTGAAGTAGTTTTGTCAGTGTCTCCCTGAGTGCCTTGTTCCTCATGCTGTAGATGAGGAGGTTCGCTGTTGGAGGGACCAGCCAGCACCAAATCCAGAACTGGGGAAAAGATGGAGGGGGTTTCACACAGACAAATATTGCAGTGCTGATAAGCAGGGAGACCATGGCCAGGTTTGGCAGGAAAATGGAAAAAGCTTTGTGTCTTTTCCATTTGGATTTGACATGGGCACAGTAGCAGCAGTGCTAGGATCAGGGCAAGGAGCAGGGGAATAGGAGTGAGCCTGTCCCCCAGCTGCAAAGCCAGAACATGGGCCAGGCAATGCCTCTGCAGCCTGTCAGGCTCCAGGTGCTGCTTTGAAGCCAGCTCTATGCTAAGAATGGTGGGGTTTCATGCTTGGCAGGGAGGAACAATCCCTTTTGTGCTACAATCCCTTAGGAACATTTTTGACTCCACCTTTGAAGAAAGACCAGCCTTTGGGCACAAAACAGAGGAGATCTCCTCTTATTAGAGAAATACCATTCTGGAGGTCAGGTCAGGCATAAGGGTGCCCAGTACCTGGTCCTGCCTGTGCTCCAGGAATGCACACGAAGCACAACCCTAGCAGCACTGTGTTGGGAGAGCGCTTAGGCCCTCTACATGCCATCCAAGCAGAACAGGACAGTTTGGAAGGACCGAGAGCTGCTCTGGAAAGAGAAAGTGCTGCTGCTGTGGTTGCACATGTCACTAGGAGGGCTGAAGCCCCCATGAGATGGTTGTAGCGACTAAACATCTGCTGTGGTAGAGCCAAAGGGCACTGTGCCAAAACCAAACTGTCCTCATTGCACTTGGGGCATCTTAGTCATCTCAGGCGAGCAGGCTCTGAGGATGCCACATTCCTGCGAATTTAGAAGGAAGCCTGGCTTCCTGCTTCAACATGGTCTCCAGGTCAGAATCAGAAGAGAGATATCACAAGAGAAATAGCATGAAATTTATTATTATTATTATTATTATTATTATTTGTTTTATCAAGAATGTGAGAGAAACATGAGAAATAAAGGAAGGACGGGAGGAAGAAAGGAAGGAAGGGAAGAACAATCCAGCCTGCATGCCAGGTATATGGGAATGATGAGAAGATACACATGGAGAAGTTATTGGTTGGGATATTGTACAGACTGAACAATTTTCCAAAGTGCCTCCTTGAGCTCCTTGTTCCTCATGCTGTAGATGAGGGGATTCACTGTTGGAGGCACCACTGAGTACAGAACGGCCAAGGTTAGATCCAGAGCTCGGGAGGAGATGGAGGGGGGTTTCAGATAGGCAAACACTTCAGTGCTGCTGAACAAGAAGACCACGACCAGGTGCGGGAGGCACATGGAAAAGGCTTTGTGCCGACCCTGCTCAGAGGGGATCCTCAGCACAGCTCTGAAGATCTGCACGTAGGACACCACAATGAAAGTGAAACACCCAAAGACTAAACAGGCACTGACCACAATAATCCCAGCTTCCCTGAGGTAGGAGTCTGAGCAGGAGAGCTTGAGGATCTGAGGGATCTCACAGAAGAACTGCTCCACCACATTGCCTTGGCAGAGGGGTAGGGAAAATGTGTTCCCAGTGTGCAGGAGAGCATTGAGAAAGCCACTGGCCCAGGCAGCTGCTGCCATTCTGACACAAGCTCTGCTGCCCAGCAGAGTCCCATAGTGCAGAGGTCTGCAGATGGCAACGTAGCGGTCATAGGCCATGACTGTGAGGAGGCAATACTCAGCTGATATGAAAATAGTAATACTTAAGACCTGGGCAACACATCCCAAGTAGGAAATGGCTCTGGTGTCCATCAGGGAATTGTGCATGGATCTGGGGATAGTTGTGGAGATGAAGCCAAAGTCGAGGAGGGAGAGGTTGAGGAGGAAGAAGTACATGGGGGTGTGGAGGTGGTGGTCCCAGGCTACGGCTGTGATGATGAGGCCATTGGCCAGGAGGGCAGCCAGGTAGATGGCCAGGAAGAGCGAGAAGTGCAAGAGCTGCAGCTCCCGTGTGTCTGAGAATGGCAGTAGCAGGAATTCTTTGAGGGAGCTGCTGTTGGACATTTCCTCCCCATACACATGGGGAATTCACCAAGCAACAAAACAGAGACAAGTTGGGA
Source organism: Tinamus guttatus (assembly GCF_059628265.1). Taxonomy (NCBI): domain Eukaryota; kingdom Metazoa; phylum Chordata; class Aves; order Tinamiformes; family Tinamidae; genus Tinamus; species Tinamus guttatus. Next base: position 377,717 of record NW_028288695.1, on the reverse strand, counting down.
GACACTCTTAAAAGGAAAATAAACAAAGTTTTCTTATCTATCTATTTGTGTCATTCTCAAATCTCTGAAGCTCCTGCCTCTTCTAGCTAGAGGATGATGTTACTCTAAAAAGAGAGCAGCCCCTGCTGAGAGCAGAGTCTGGTTTCAGAGTGCCCATCTCTGACCTTCTCACACTTTCTACATGCACCTGAGGGAGGTCTCCACGCTCTCCTTCCAGCAAACAACACACAAGAGCCTATTCTGCTGCCCATTTACAGCCTCCCACCATCACTTCCATACTATCAATATTTCCATAGGTTCCCCATGGGTCGCTGAGATGCCACAGATATGCCATGAGTCAGCAGAGGCTTCCTGGAGGGCAGGTGGCAGCCTGCAGGACACCACAGGGTAACAGCCAAATGATTGTCAGGATTTAAGATGGACTTTCCTTAAGGGACAGTCAATTCATTTCCCTGTACTGCATTTCCTGGAGCTCCACAGGACAGAATGGGGCTGCAGAGACCTCACTCCCTTGGAAATCCCTCTTTTCCACTACTTGTAGGTTTGGTGCCTGAACTGCAGCTGAATACTCCCAACCACAGGAAGCAGAGAGCAAGAACAGGAGCAGCATGGACAGGAGAAGAATTAAGAAGCAACACCATGACCCTGTCCCTACACAGACCCCTTCCCACTCACTCGGCACTCAGCTCAGTCCCACAGAATCCTCCAAGTAGCAGGAAACTGCCTAGGGACATCTCCCGCTCTGCAGTGCTGCAGAGTTGATGAAAGAATCTCTGGTGAGCTGGGAAAGGGGACACTGGTGCTGTCTGCAGGCTGAGGAGCGGTGAGGTCATTTCCAAAGCTACTCATCCTTCAGGCTGGTGGTGAAGATGCTGAGCCCTTGTTTAAACAGGTCTGCAGCATTTCCATTTCCACCATGCAGACAAATGTCCTCTGGAAAAATCTACTCTCAAAATGTCCTCATGATGAGCTGCAGCTACAGGTGGCCCTGACCTTTCTGCCTTTCAGCAGGAGAATGAACCCTGCCGGAGGTTCTCCTCTCACTCAGAGCTTCTCACCACAGCCCAGTGGGGAGCTCCCCGGGCAGGCTGAGCGCTGACCCTTGCAGGTGGCAAGGCTCACTGTCCAGGGAACAGCACAGCCCTGGACACAGGGACACTGCTCTGAATTACAGCGCTGGGCAGACCTGGGTGCACACCCTGGCTTCACACCCCTGCAGCCACCCCTGGCAGAAGAGAGCAGCATGCCCTGTCCTGCTCTTGGGGTGACAGGAATGCTGCTCGGAAGCATCTCCCCCTGCTCTGCACAGGAGAAGGCAGGAGAACGAGCCTTAAAACCCTATTAGTAATGGCCTGGGCTGGCTTCAGAAGCCCCTCCAGGAACCTTAGTAACATTGCCCTGCAGACAGAGACTCACCATGACAAGGGCTGTGAAGGTTGCTCCCACAATAAGCTCTGCTCTGTCCTCCCACTCCACCACCTCTCGCTGCCTTCTCTCCTCTGCTGTCCGCAGCAGCAGGCAGTGCCCGCAGCCCTGCTGCTCTTGGCACAGGAGCTGCTCCTGCACTCGGCTGTCTCTGGGCAGTGCTGCCTGGTTGCCACGAGCTGCCTCCGTCCCAGGAGCCTTGGCCCGCTCAGGAGCAGAGGCCCAGCTGAACTCATCAATTTCTCTGTCCCTTGTGCTCCCTCCTCCTGGGAAATGTTCACTTCAATCAACTAAAATAATCATCTGCTTTCTTTAACTAAAGAGTTCAGTGAAATGGATTCCAACATTACAAATTCTTTCATCAGACAATGACTATGACATTTGGAAATGTCCTACTATGGAAGCCCCGAATCACATCTCTTAGCTAGACAGGACACTGAGACCGGGACAAGAATGGAGTTGATTTCACCATGTTTTAGATATTGGTTCAAATGAGTCAATCTGGGCATCTTATACTGATTTAGAAGCCCGTGAACTGCAGAAGGATTCAGTTCCTTTCCCAAAACTCCACAAACATGGAAGTCACAAGATTCCCCTTGCTCAAGCTGAAGGTTGAACTACACTAATGTCTGCATGGGAGCTTGCTGTCTAAGCACCTGCTGTTACCACCTCAGCTGGACAGCGGGAGTCAGTTGCCTGGTGACACTTGGACAGAAGTGGTCCAAGGCATGAGTTAGTGTCTATTGCTCTGATGGAGCAAGTGTCATACCCAAATTCTTCTGGAGCATCAGACAGGGGCCAGATGCGGAACTTCCTTGGTTATCTGAAATGGCACTAGGTGCCCACTACTGGTAGAGTACCACTCACAGTGAAGTTGGGACACATGGAGATGTTGAGAGTGCACACTGCTAATGTAATTCAGCGTAGGCACCTGATTCAGAGATATTGAAGCAGGACTGTGTCAGATGCCTGGAGTTTCTAGCACAAATGCAAAGGAGGGATCTATAGGAAAACTTTGTCTTTTTGGATGGACAGAGATCCTAGCTTTTGTCAGGTTTTCCTCTGTGAGATTAGACAGCTGAATTCCACCATTGCCTTTAGGGAAACTCCAAACAGTCTGCATTCAGGCGTCCTCCTTGGTGACCTCCAACAGTGAGTGGCCTCATCTACAGCATGAGGAACAAGGAGCTCCAACCATGTTAAAGCCAGGCTTCTTCCCCCTTCTCCAACAGAGAGGGTGGGAACCTCAGAGCCCACTGCTCGAGCTCCCTGGGATGCTCCCTGTGCCATGAGGAGAGTTTCCCCTTGCAGTGCTTCTTCTAGCACTGGCATCTAGGGAGCTCAGGGGCCCAGAGTCAGGCTCAGAGGAGCACAGATGAGGTAGGATCCCAGTTCATGTTAGAAGAGTAATTAGGAGAGCTCAGCTCCCTTGTATGCAGTCAGGGTGTCATCTCCCACTCCTCTCCTGCGAGGGTGACTGCCAGGTGTCATCATGGGCTTGTCCCTTCCCCCTACAGAGCTCCCACACTACAAGTATAGGGGAAGGGACTCAGGCAGCAGCTTGTGGTGACAGACCCCATGCTTGACAGTATCATCCCCACAGCATCGCAGCAGGCATTTCCCCACTGCAGCTTTCCCATGAGGGCTGCAGCTTTCCTGGAGACATGCCTTGACAGAGCAGTAGGACTTTCTCTTTTTAGAGTTGTTCTCTTCCTTCCTATGCCTTGCTTCTGTGCTCTATTGTGTGAATATGGCCCAGGAGTTCTCATAACCTGATGGTGAAAGTGTTGTGTTTCCAAGTGCTTGTGTCCTGGAAGCACAGGCAGGAGCAGGCACTGGGCACCCTTATGGCAGTCCTGGCCTCCAGAATAGCATTTTCTATAAGAAAAGCAGATCACCTCTGTGATGTGCCTAAAGTCTGACACTTTTTCAGAAGATGGATTCAAAAGTGTGTCCAAGGGCATGGAACCTGGAAAGAGCCTGCTCTTCTGCTTATAAATGCCATGGGCCTCCCCCACGGGCTAGTGTCCACCCAAACACATCTCCTGCCATTGCAAAGCCCTTGGGCTCACAGAATCAGCTCCAGCTCCTTCCAGGGCTCTTCTTCCGCTACTTCCTCAAATGACATGCTTGGGAGGAACACACACATTTACCTGTTGTAGAAAATGTTCCTTTCTCTACCAGATATTTGATAACTCATCTTCAAAGCCTGAAGATCATTCTCCATCGCCATCCTCCATCTCCTCCACTATAGTGGCTATTTGTTTAGCCACTATATGGCTAAGCAAAAGGCTGTTCAGTTTGTCGCATCTACGCTCATGGTTTCTCGGTTATCAGGCCTTGCTCGCTGGACCAGGGTCTATGCAGTATCAGGCTTAAGAGATGGGCCACTTCAGTGTCTTCTCACATATCCTCCCCTTTTTTGTTTTGCACTGTTTGCTTCAGAGCATGTTTAACAACGGATTGCATTCACTTTAACAAGCATGGGACACAAAGCATAATCCCAAAAATGATTAAGAATAGCATTGCGGCAACAACCAACAGACTTTTTAGCCAAGGGCCCAAATCAGGGAAGAGTCCCTCAAAGGGGTTCCACCCTTCCATTATTCTGAGCCTCTTCCTTAGCTGTTGCAGCTCTTGGATGCTTTTGTGGATTGCCTTTGAATGATCAGATAGGTTCATGCAGTACAGGCCGTCAAAATCCTCACACCCATGTCCTTGAGCTAAACGCAGAAAGTCGATAGCCTCCCTGTTTTGCAGAGTGGCACGAGGGACTGAGTCCACGTCCCTCAATAGGCTGGAGAGAGCCAGCAATGCTGTGTTATTTTGTTTAGCAAGCCAGCATCCAAGCTTAGTGAGGTGATAATGAGCGGCCGCAGCGGCAATACCTGGTGCAAAAACAGATGCAGCGATTATTTCACCAGGGTTCCAGGATGTTACTTTGTCACTACACTGGTCATTAAATGCATGTGCCCATCTCTTTGCCCTGTGGTAGTGATGCATCTTTGTAGGATTTAATATCATGGATATGTTTGGCGCCAGGAGCGTCAAGCACCCCAGACTACAAGGCCCTCCATGCAAGTGGGAGGGGAGAATACCCCATGCTCTATCACCACAGATAAGAAATACCCTAGGCAGCAAGGCTATCTGGGCATTAGTTGATTCTGATGCATTTTCACTTGCATGGTTACACTACATAGTGTTGTTTTGATAGGCAGGCAGTGACGAATTAACATTCTGGACTTGAGATTGTTTTTTACCAGCATAGTTGAAATATACACAGGAATCCATTCGCGAGGACCCCAGCAGACTGATCTCCTGGGGTTCCAGAGGACTTGGGGTAAGGTGCGCCCAACTGTGCAGGGTGGCATAAGCAGTCTGGCAGGCCTGTGGGCCAGTTAGCATAAGCCTACAAAGGCAGAGCGGTATTCAGCTGTAAGTCAACTCCTACCTGGGCCTGGGGTTCAGGCTCTAGCACTGCATTTGGTCCTTTGACTTACAGGTTAATCATGGCTGTTTTACGAGTGGGGTATATATTGTTGGTGTATCCATTTCTTCAGATGTGACTGCCACCCGCATTCCTTGTATTGCACTCTTAATTCATTGTCCACCACAAGGAACTAGACAAGGAATAACAATCATAAGGATTATTAGGATCTTTTTAGCCTCTGCCTTAGCGCTTTTTAACAGCTGTTGTAACTTTGCATGCTCTAACATCTCTTTTACAAGCAACAAATCCATACTGATTGGGGTCGCATTTATGCCATGATATAGGGTATAGTTTCTAATTAACAATTGACTGGTAAACACAGGTGGCTTATACACAAAATCTCAGCCTCTAATAATAACTACATCGCAAGCACACGTATTAGAGTCAATAAACACGGTCTGGTTATAAATTCCATTAATTAGCACATATTTACACATTGTTCTAAAACATACACATCCTTTCCCTACATAAACTAATGCAGTTTTATTATTACTCTGCAGATTGATCCCAAAATGGCACACACCCTCTTTGGTATCAAAGCAAACGCTGCTCGCCTTAAGGGCATCATCTTTGCATACGAACCCCAGTTCCCATTCTAACATGCAGGCTACTAGATCTACCGATTGCCATTTTTTATCGACACCCTTGCCCACATTGGTTGGTCAGGAGGCAGGTAGAGCACAGATTCGTTGATGTTAATTCACAGGGCTGCAATGGGATAAACCTTCTCAATGGTGGCATCTGCCACAATCAGTACGTAGACGATAACTGCATTGAGGACCTGGTCATGGGTGAAGTTCACAGGTCTCCAGCACGCCTGAAGCTGTCGCTCTTTCTTTATGTCCACGTCCCACACAATTTGTCGGATCTTGATGGGGAGGGCTCTGTTCTCTCCGTCTCTCAGTATACCTGCAATGACACTGTGCACCCACATCTGGGCCTGGGTGCAACTAGGAGCGAGGGATACATTATTTTGTTCAATTCCCAGTGCTTGCAGCAATACCTGGTGGTCTTTCTCACTTACCTGTTCCCAAGAAAGCAACACATCTGATGCGAGCCATTTCCCCATTCTAATTCATATTTTTTCCTTGTTACTTTATACAGTGTGGTTAAGATTTGTCCAGTGTGGTTAAGACTTGTCCTAATTGTGAGATATGTTGTCTCCAAAAACCAAATAATCCAATGAATGTTTGTGCTTCTTTTTTGGTTTTGTGGCACTGCAAAATCTAAAATTTTCTGTCAAGCTTTGCGTAGTATCTCTCAATACCCGCAATGCCATTGAATTGCTAAAAATTTCACTGTCTGGGACGGTCCTTGAATTTTGGTAGGATTAATTCCCAGCCTTTCTCTTTCTTGTGATCCACAGGTAACAAACACCCCTACGGCAACTTGGTAAATGTATATTGTCGCCCCTGCCAAGTAAAGGCAAACTGATCCAAATGGGTATGGTAAAGAAGGCATTAGCCAAATCAATTACTGCATACCGAGCTCCCAATGCTTCTGAATTTTTTCTATCAAGGTGAGAAAATCTGGTACAGCTGCTGTAAGAGCTGAGGTGTGTTTATTTAATTCTCTGAAATCCAGTCAGTCTCCATGACCATCACTCTTTGATGGGCCACACAGGGTTATTTCAAGCTGTGGCAGTGAGTTTTAAGAGTCCTGCATCCACTAGGTCTTTAACGGTCTATGAAATGTCTTCATGCCACCCCCAGAATCTTGGACTGTTTCACAGCCACCAATTTAGTTGTAGCACAAATCTGCGCAGGGGGCATTTTTACTTTTCTGAAGCTCTTCATGGGTCGCCAGTCCTTCTGTGCCCCTCACATTGGAGCTTGGCTGTCACTTTGTTCTTGTTTCCTATGCTGAACTATTTCCCTACCCTCTTTCCATGGATACAAGTCAGAATACGGCTCCCAATCCTCCTTCTCCCCAGGAATCTGGTCCTCAAGGGGATCTGAAGCCCCATCGAGGCGCCAGGGCGGGGGGCCGTAGGCTGAGTTATTCCTGGTTTTCCTGCTTTAGGATTCTGCACTTTCTTGTTGGGCTTATTCAGCCCTCTCTGTTTATACATCTTCTATAAATCGGGGGTTGAGATATCATCAATCTTACCACAAGACGCTCCATCTCTTAATAAAGCAGTAAACCTTTCATTTTGAGAAATTCTGTTTTTGCCGCCTTGGGGATTATTTCAATTCTCAGCCCCTCCTCCTTGGGGGCCCCATTCCCCAAGGTCGCCCAGCTGCTGTATTTTCTCGATTACCTAATCTAAAGGATTCCCTGTCTCATTAATAAGAATGGTCATAATCATACTTTTATATGCTGGTGGGGCAGTTCTATGGCAGTGCTGTGGTCCCCCTGGGCACCGGATGGCGACGCGACGCCCCGCAGGGACCCCCCGCCTTTGGACTCTGACGAGGAGGCCGCTGCCGAGTTCGGGCGGCTGCGGGAGGACGGCCGGAGCGCGCGGAGGGGACGGGGGCGGCCCCAGGGCAGCCCCTTGCCCGTCCCCTCCAGCCGTGGGACCCCAGGGAAGGGCCGCCTGCGAGGGAAAACGGAGCCTTGAAAGGAAGTTTCCACAGGGCTGGAGCGGCTGCGCCTGGAAAAGCCCCTGCTCCGCATCCGCCCATAGCAAAGGGCATCAGCATCACCCAAACGGATGCGTTTTTGCTGCACAAGGAGGGCAACTCCAGGCAGCCTGAACTGATCCCTGCTAACAGACAGTCCCTCAGCTGCCTGCAGCGCTGGGAAACACTCCAAAGTGGGTTTGAGTACCACAATTCAGCCCAATTTGCTTTCTGATCGCAGCTTGCTTTGGTTAGCTCCATTCCTGAAAAAAAAGAGTCATACTAGAAAGACCCTAGAAACTTTTTAAGACAACCAAGGAGACACTTACATGGAGAGTTTGTATCATTTTAATGGCATACGTACATCAAAAATATTGTTTGACATGGGGTGTTTTATCTGTAACTGCTTTCCAGCTGGGCAATGGGAGTTACCTGTGGCACACGCTACAGGGAAATGTGGGGAATTACCACTTGGGGTGCTTTTAAACAAAGTAGCACTTGGAAATAGCCCAAAATGGTTACAATTCTTTTTTTTTTTTTTTAAACAAGAATTTCCATTGGAAAAGCTCGTTGATTTTAATACATCTTTCCAAATGTGGCAGCCCGCCGCGTTCTTCCCAGGCAGGGCTCTTCCCAATGGGATGTTCCGCGCCGCCATGGCAATGGAGGGCCCAGCGGATACAAACCCAAACTCTGCTCTTGCGGGGAGCCCTGCCCTGGAGCCCTGCTTGTTGTGCAGCCCAGTTTCCACACAGCAGAGCTAGAGGGGTTTTAGTTGCTTAGGTTGGTTGTGTGTTGATAAATAAACCCCTCCTTTGAACGCTGCTCCTCGTTTGAATGTTTCAGGAGTGGTTGAACCTGGTGGCCCTGTGGAGGTGCTGAAGTTTTTTCCCTGGCTCTGTATTGAGGCTGAACAGGTTTTCATGCTTACTTCATCTATAAGATGGGGAAATGGTAGCTTTGATATATATATTGACATATTTTTAATGTGTTTTTTAATGTGTTTTTTTTTTTTCTTGTGGGTGCCACTTGTGGGTGCAGAAGTCGATCAGGATTTACCAGCTGTTAGTTGCCCCTCTACAAGTCAGGAGAGTTTTAGAACCAAAGTGCCTCAGTCAGGCAGAATTTCCTTCTTTGTTGACTGTACATGATTCGCATAAATATATTTCAATTTCCTTCTTTTCTTAGGAACTTTCATTAACACAATATCGCAATGAAAATACTTCAGGTTCAATGGAAGAAATGCTTCCAGCACTTTCAGATATGTTATCGTCCTCAGACTTACTTTCACCCTTTTCCTTTGTGATGGAATATGACTTTACCAGGTAATATATTCCTATGTTTCCTATGTCTGGGCAGTTAATACCTTTAAAGAGGAAGCGTAATAGCATATACAGTGAAGGGTGCTATGCTAAATCTGCAGCTGAAATGCTACAAAGGAACTGTGATTACATTAACCTTAATGTGAGCACCCCAGAAGTGGAGTGACTTTTCCAGAGAAGCTATCCGCTCCTATAAAAAATCTACCTCTTTTGCGACCTCTCCTGGGATCTCTCATTCACTTGATTGCTGATTAGTCATGTCACTAAACTAACTAGTTTAATGACTGCTGATTAGTCAGGTCACTAAAGGGTGATTTAAGGACTTTTCAGATCGGTGGGAATTAGAGAATGAGCATGACTATTCCTGTGATAGCCTGAGGGCATTAAGGAAACTTTCTGTTAGCCACTAGTTGTTTACAGAGCAATAGTCAGGGATTGATGACCATGCAGATATTGGCTGACATTCAGGCACTAGAATTCTCAAGTTTTGGATTTGAAGGCAGAGCCCCCTTCCAAAAAATCTCAGACTAGTTAATTGTGAGGAGTAGAAATCATTTGCTTAAAATATAGAATTAACTTATTAAAAAGGAGAGTCTGCCTGGTCATTTAAGTGGATTTTTAGTCTCCTATGTCCCATGATTAAAATAAATAATTAAAAACTGTTTAACTTGACATTTGGGTGAAACAAAGTCCTTGTTTATATGCAAAATTCAAAAAAAAAAATGCTTGTAATTAGTGCATATAAAGAAGCCAATAGCATTCTTAGCTAGAAGACTCCACTCAGTATTTAATCATCTCAGTATTTAAATATGGCACATGGCGTTTATTAAAAAACATACCTAATTTTTTATACCATCTATTTTGTAGTCTGTAGTGATTCTAAAGGACCCTGAGAATTTGAACTTTTTAAAATATATTTGTTTCAATATTGACAGGCAGGAATGGACACCTCACGACAGAGATTCCTCGTCTTCGCCATCCTCCTCCTCTGACGAATCTGGGGAGCGTTTTGAGACACGGAGGAAAGGCAATGGCAACGGCAATTCCAGGTTAATGGAATGAGAGGATAGGGAGAGGAGGAATCTGCTAAAGAGGAGGAGCATCTCCCCAGCTGCAAAGTGTTATTCTCTGAATCTTGTATGGATTCTAAATTGTAGCAATATTTAATCATATCGAAGGAAATGGCGATTGTCACTCAGCACTCTTGAGCAGTATTTCTAGAGTGATTCTTTTTCAGCCATGGCATTTGGGGGAGCTCACCTAAACTTTTTAATGTAAAATTCTACCTTTCTTTTCCTTTACAGTATCTTGTTTAGAAAGAAACCCACTCTAGCATGAAGTTTAAAATAGAGGAAAAGCATTTTTGCTACTTAATATCTTTTCATATCCTTTGTTGTATTAAGTATGTATCAAATATGTTTTTAGGTAGATGTTTCTGAAATGTCTGTCTTGTTGTATTAAGTATTTAGCAAATATGTTTTCAGGTAGAAATGCCTGTCTTCTGTTACGCACATTTGCTTTCCAACACTTAAAAATAAAAGTCTTCCAGTTTTCCCTTCAGTTAGAAGGAGCCTTTCTCTTTCCTCTTAATTCCAAGCAGGTGTCTTCCCATTAACATTTGGAAAGAAGACTAAAAGGGGATTCGTGAGGATCAAAGGAACATGAGAGCAAGTCTGGCTGATGCCAGTGCAATGCAAATAGATAGTGCCGTAAGTGATTTTAACTTGTTGTGTTAGGAGCATGTTTCCAGGGTTTCTGATGGAACCTTCTGTAGGCTGCAGCTTTCTTTAATGCGTGAACTTATTCTGTTGCCTTGATCTTTAGGTCCGATTTGATGGTGTGGGTGGTCTTTGTGAGCACATTGCAGTGTTAAAAGAGATGGGGATTTTGTCACTGCTTTATCCAGAAGTCTTTGAAAAAATCAAAATTCAGCCCCCAAGGCAACACACTTTTACAAAACGCTAATTCAGCTGTTTGGGGGAAGATATACAAACAACAAAAGAACCCCAAATAATCCTTAAACCAAGATTGTTTTCCCCACCAAAACCACAGAAGATATTGCAAGAAATAATGGCTCCGATTCAGAGGGAAACAGGTGCAGGCTGAGAACATGTCACTCCATTAGCTCAGTTATTAGAGATCTCTGCTGCTCTAAAAATCTCGTTCCAATGACGTTACAACCAGAGTGCATTGCATGCATTTCCTCTTAGAGCAGCACCATTTTACTTGGGTCATATTCCTGTATCCCTGCTTTGTTGCAGGCCCATCAATTTTGTCTTTCCATCATCGATTGATGGTCTTGCTCCCGTGCGCTTGAGCAGGCAAGACCAAACCCACAGGCACAACCTTTTTTTTTTTTTTCACATCTACATATAATGTGCCTTATCTTTGAGAAAAGAAGACCGAAACCTGTTTGTACATAAATTATATATGTGTATATATATATATTTTTTTCTGCTAGCTCAATTCAAGCAACTCACTCAAGCAGATCAACTCACTCCAGCAACTCAAGTAACTCAAGTAACTCAACTCACTGGACTCATTTAACTCACTCAAGCAATTCAGCTCACTCAACTCACTGAAGCAGCTCAACTCACTCAAGGAACTCCGGCAGCTCAACTCACTTGACACACTCAACTCACTTGAGCCACTCAACTCACTTGATTCACTTAAGCAGCTCGACTCACTCGACTCACACAATTCATTCAACTCACTCGACTCACTTCACTCACTCGAGACACTCAACTCACTTGATTCACTTAAGCAGCTCGACTCACTCGACTCACACAATTCATTCAACTCACTCGACTCACTTCACTCACTCGAGACACTCAACTCACTTGATTCACTTAAGCAGCTCGACTCACTCGACTCACACAATTCATTCAACTCACTCGACTCACTTCACTCACTCGAGACACTCAACTCACTTGACACACTCGACTCATTTCACTCACTAAACTCACTCAAGCAACTCAACTCACTGAAGTAACTCAGGCAACTCAACTCAATCTACTCACCCAAGGAACTCAACCCACTCGACCCACCCGACTCACTCAAGCAACTCGACTCACTCAACTCACTTGACTCACTGAAGCAACTTGACCTACTCCACTCACTCAAGCAACTCAACTCACTCAAGCAACTCAACTCACTCAAGCAACTCAACTCATTCAAGCAACTCAACTCACTCAGGGAACTCAGCTCACTCAACTCACTCAAGCAACTCAACTCACTCAACTCACTCAAGTCACTCGACTCACTCAACTCACTCAAGTCACTCGACTCCCTCGACTCACTCCACTCACTCAAGCAACTCAATTCACACAACCCACTCGACACACTCGACTCACTCAAGCAACTCAACCAACTCGACTCACTCAAGCAACTCAACACACTCAGGCAACTCAGCTCACTCAACACACTCAAGCAACTCAAATAACTCGACTCCCTGAACTCATTCAACTCTTGACTCACCGAAGGAACTGGATTCACTCAACTCACTCAAGCAACTCAACCTACTCGACTCACTCAACCCACTCGACTTACTCGACTAACTCAAGCAACTCGACTCACTGAAGCAACTCAACTCACTCAGGCAACTGAGCTCACTCAAGTCACTCAAGCAAATCGGCTCACTCAAGCAACTCAAATCACTCAACTCACTGAAGCAGATCAACTCACTCCAGCAACTCAACTCACTGAAGCAACTCAATACATTCAAGTCACTCAAGCAACTCAACTCACTCAGGAAACTCAGCTCACTCAACTCACTCAAGCAACTCAACTCACTCAACTCACTCAAGCAACTCAACTCACTCAACTCACTCAAGTAACTCAAGAAACTCAACTCACTCAAGCAACTCAACTCACTCAACTCAGTGAAGCAACTCAAATCACTCAAGCAACTCAACTCACTCAACTCACTCAAGCATCTCGACTCCCTCGACTCACTCCAGTCACTCAAGCAACTCATTTCACACAACTCACTCGACACACTCGACTCACTCAAGCAACTCAACCTACTTGACTCATTCAAGCAACTCGACTCGCTCAAGCAAATCGACTCACTCAAGTCACTCAACACACTCGAGCAACTCAACACACAACTCACTCAAGCAACACAACACACTCAAGCAACACAACACACTCAACTCACTCAAGCAACTCGACTCACTCAGGCAACTCCGCTCACTCAACTCAGTCAAGCAACTCAACTCACTCGACTCACTCAACTCACTCAAGCAACTCAACTAACACAACTCACTCAAGCAACTCAACTCACTGACCTCACTCAACTCACTCAAGCAACTCAACGCACTCAACTCACTCAACTAACTAAAGCAACTCAACGCACTCAACTCACTCAAGTAAGTCAACTCACATAACTCACTCAAGGAACTCAATACACTCAAGTAATTCAACTCACTCAGGCAACTCAACTCACTCAAACAACCCAACTCACTCAACTCACTGAAGTAATTTAACTCACTCCATCAACTCACCTCAGTCAACTCACTCAAGCAACTCAACACAATCAAGTAACTCAGCTCACTCAACTCACTGAACCCACTCAACTCACTCAAGCAACATAACTCACTCAAGCAACTCATCCAAGGAAGTCAAACACAACTCACTCAAAAGCAACTCAACTGACTGAACTCACTCAAGCAACTTTACACACTCAACTCACTGAACTTATTTAACTCACTTAGGCAACTCAACTCACTCAACACCCTCAAGCAACTCAACTCACTCAAACGACGCAATTCACTTAGGCAACTCAGCTCAATCAACCCACTCAAGCAACTCAACACACTCAACTCACTTGACTCACTCAAGCAACTCAACTCACTCACGGTGATACTAGCTTGAATCACAGCTGCTCTTTGTAGTGATTCCAGCAATTTGAATCAGTGCTAGGACTATTTTGCTTGAATGAACTGACAGAAAAGCCAACTACTGAGTCTGTCATCATGATATCTTCCTACATTTGAGATAATTTTCTTTGAGGAAAAAACCTTTTCTTTCCAGTTTTCTATTTTTTCCCCTAGATTATTAGGTCTCATACTTGTCAAAACTAACTTTTTATAGAAGCTTTCCTTACCTTTTGGCCTTAGGTCCCCAGAAAGAGTTTAATGGAACAAACAGAAATATTAAGCTTTGAAAAGGAGGGAGTGAATTCACTACACTTTAAAATTTCTACAAGTTTAAAATAATGTCTTGCCTTAATCTATTAGTGTGAGGGGTTCTGTCTCTGCCTTTTGACTCAAGACAAGCTATAATGCAAGCACTTTGTTTCTAGGCTAGAAAAGAGATTTTCAAGATTCACACACGAAACTGGACCCCTAAACCACGTGACACGTTCCTTCACGAGCTGGCTGAAAAAGCTGCTGGTAAGTTCAAAAATCAAGTGAGTTCCTGCATGTGACTGAGTCTGCAGGAGTTAGAGCTCGTGGCGCACGGCAGGGGGGAACCAGGCTCTTGCACCTTGCTGCACAACTAGCCAGGGAGCCAGCTGCGTGTCCTCCAGGCCATCAGAGTGAGACACTTCCATCCACTTACTGTTTTATTTTCTGTCTCTCCAAACAATGTGTGGCTTTTGGGGCATCTTCCTCGGGAGAAAAGTTTTGCTTAGAAGGTTCAGGAGAAAAGTCTGGCTGTTTTGTAAGCATGCAGGGTGGCTAACAAAACCTCTGTAGTGCAACAGCACTTTCACATTTCCTATTAGACTGTTTCTTTGCAAACTGCATGCAAAGTCTTCACATGTTGCACTTTGGCAGCTTGACCGTTCTGTGTTGCCTGAGCCCGACATAATGCTCCATTTGATGTTTTGTTTTATTAGGATACTGTGGTGCTGATATCAAGTCTGCATGTGCTGAAGCCGCCCTCTGTGCTTTGCGGCACCACTACCCTCAGGTATACAGAAGCCCTGAGAAACTGCAGCTAGATGTCTCTTCAGTTAAAATAACAGCAAAAGAGTTTTTCATGGCTATGGAAAAAATTGTACCAGCTTCACAGAGGTCTGCGGCTTTGCCCAGACAAGCATTATCCCCCATTTTCAAACCACTGCTTAATAAGATTTTTAAGAGAATTTTACGAGTCCTGCAGAGAGTATTTCCCCACGCAGAACTTATCCTTAAGAAGGACCAACAGCAAGGTAGGACCATAACATGTACAGCTGGTTAAAACCAAATGTTGTTTGAGCTATCATCATTTTACCTCATATTAATTTAAGTATTTGTGGATCACGTTGTGCGATGTACCCTCAGATATACAGAAGCCCTGAGAGACTGCAGCTAGACGTCTGTTCAATTAAAATTGAAGCAAAAGAGAGAGCTTTAAGAAAGCTTTGTAGAGTCTTGTGCAATCTCTTTAGATCTGCAGTAGGATCAAGTCTTCAAAAGTAGGATTTAGTGTGAGCCCATCCAAGGGAGAAATAGAAGATAAGTGGGTTTCAGCGCTGCTTGGGAAGCTGTATTAGAGTGAGAGACATGCAGACTATCCAGGCAAGTTAACAAACCCTTCTTGTCTTCCAGTTGATATGAACACTATTTTACCAAGCGATTTCATTTGGAGTGATGAGGAGTCACTTTCAGCCTTTGAAGATAAGGAGACTTTTCCTAAAAAGTCTTGTCAAAAGAAGAAAAAATTCCTCGACTTCAAGAGGTAAATGCCTATCCCCTTTTAGGTTCAAAATCTTCAGCTTGCTGTGTCCTTGGAAACAGATTATGCTGCTTATGTCTTCTCTGAAGAGAAACTTGAAACAGCGCAAATTAACATTTATATCTTTATTCATCACTATGTGTTTTAAACTTGCTATTTTCTAATTTTGTTCTAGAAATGCTTCTCACCAGCCAACATGCCACAGGCCAAGGCTCTTGCTCTCTGGAGACCCAGACCGTGGCCAAAGCTCCCACCTGGCACCCGCAGTCACACACACTCTGGAAAAGTTTCCAGTTTACACTTCGGACCTGCCAGTTCTGTTTGCTAGTGCCTCATCATCAGAGGAAATATGTGCACAGGTATCTTTCCTTCTTCCTTTAATCTTATGAGACTCACTGACTGTCAGTAAACTGCTCAAGTGAGGTAAGTGAAACTGTTAATGGAGGTGGTCTGCTTTCAATGTACTTTGTTACTATATTATAACATTTTGACCTCTTATGAGAGATGGACATATAAGCACAGATGTTCTATCGTGTCATGAGGCTCTTTGGAAGAAAATTACATGTAAGCAGTTTTGCAGTCAGGCAGCAATCTGGATCTCTGACTGTGTAGCTCTATCAAATATTGAGTCAAAGTAGAAATTTTACTCTGCTATTAATAATTTTTTCATGGTGTTTTTTTTTCTTTTTGGTACTTTTTCTTTATGCACTTCTATTTTGTTAGGTCAGTTTGATGTATAGTTATTTATTAGCAGCCTGTGCTCCCTGGTTCATTGCTCTAACCAAAGCTTTCATTTTACTAGTTTATCCGAGAAGCTCAGAGGACAGCACCGAGTATAATTTATATTCCACGGATCGATGTATGGTGGGAAACAGCTGGCGTTGCATTGAAAACTAACTTTTACAACGTTACTAGAGAACATTCCAGCATTTGGTTCAGTTTTGTTGCTTGCAACAGCAGGCATATCGTACATGGATCTCCGAGAGGAGGAATTTCTATCAACACTTTTCCCAATTCCTTTATTCAGTTTCATTTTATGAATCCTTTAAGTATATGAACACTGTCCTCCCTCAAGCAAATGGATCCTTTTATTACAAGGGCACCCTTCTAAATCATTTAATTTTGCTTAGCCACAAAGCAGTACTGAAAACGTTTGTCTCAGTTATTTTGTGAGTCAAAGGACTTGCTTCCACTTCAGCAGGAAACCTCAAAGGTGGGGGATGTCATCACTTTGCCAGTGCATCCAATGAACAAGAGTCCTTTTTTGAGGACTTAATTTTAAATCAAGCTGCTCCAACCTCCTGCATCTAGAAAGAAAGCAGGTGAGCCTATTCTGTAGATAAAAATTTGCTAACTGTATGTTAACAGTCTTAGAGTATTTGTTTTGGTAGTGGGTTTCCTATCAGTAACTGTGTGCTCCTATTTGAGTGCTGCCGATGCAATAAACTGTTCTGGTTCCCTTAAGCTCAGCAGGCCCTGGAAGTGCTGCCGGTGGCGCCGCCGCCTGAACCTCGGGAACCACCACAGGGAGAAACGCGAGGGGCAGAGGAGCAGGAGGAGGAGTCCCTTGGTGCACTTAGCATTTTCTTAAGGGATGTTACTCTCAGACTTGCTACTGACAGACGTTTCAAGGCCTTCACAAACCCTGTTGATGCAGATGAGGTAAACTGGTCTGGGTCTGTAATACTGTACTGTCTGGGTGTAGTTTTAACTGCCCAGTGTTGGTGTGCTCTAGCAAAAGGCTTATCTTTAGCATTGCACTAAAAGGATTTCTTTTTGGAGGAGCAAAAAGTGTTTTGTATTTCAATTTGCTAACTCCCTGAGGTTTTTCAATATCCTTTTTTGAATATCACTGAAAGTCCTGGTTTCCTCCTAGAAAGTCAGACCAGATACCACCACAGTTTACCTGGGGAAAGACTTTGATATGTAGATATGCTACAGTTGTGAAAAAAACAGTCAGATTTCTTTGGGGTTGTCTGAATAAAGCCTAAAGCTCCTGCTACATGTTTGTTGGCTGTCAGTGGTTCCTCTGGGAACAGGAGAAGAGCAGATGTTTGCAAAAACAGTTCAAGATTCCGCCCGCCCTTTTGTCTCTGGCTCCCCAGGATAGGATCAGCCATAAATGAAATGTGGTTTCATCTTTCCCCCAAAACCTCCAAGTCCCTCTTTTTCTCATTTAATTTACTGAAGAAGTCTGTTAAGATGGGGGCATATACTTCGGAGTTAGTTGTAATTTTAATACAGCTGTGTATCAGCAAGGGCCCTGTTCTTCCAGGCATCCCTCGTCTTTCCCTTCCAGGCTCCTGACATGAATAGTCTAAACAGAGGTATCCTCATCTAAACTAGTCTTGAGGCTTCTCTCACACTCCGAGTAAAGACAAAATTAGCTCTGCTGCAGATATCTCCTCCTAAAGGAGATGCCTAGAGCAGATACTTGCAAAGGGCAATTCCGGCAGTCGATTTCCTGCTGCCCAGAGCAGAGCCTGTCTTGGGTGGCTCAATCCAATGTATTTATTGTGATGTTCTGAAGCCAAATGAAGCAAATCCTGCTCTGCATGCCTGTTCCCTTCGCTGTCCCACACATACTTCCCACCTTCCTGCTGCTTTTCTTCTCTCTTCCAGTGTGTCTCTTCAAAGCCCTTTGAAAGAGCCCCTTGAGCAGATTGAGAAGAGTTGTCTCTTACAGTGGACTTGGGATTAGCTCACTTGAAAAAGTCACAGAGAGCATTTCCTGCCACTTTAAAAATTAGTGTAGCGTTAAATTATTTAGAGACGAAATTATGTGCAATCGGGGCTAATTAAGATGTAGTGCCTCTGCCTTGATTATTAACTTTTATGTTATTCTGCCAAAACTATTCACTGAAATAACTTGAACTCTTTTCCCAAAGAGCTTTTGCATCTTTTCCATATGATCCAAATCAAGTATTTCACTTAGCTAGTTGCAAACACTCAGTTCTGACTGTCAAATTTCAGATTGTCTCATTAGAGACAAAGCTTGTGCTCTGAGAGGTGTTGCCCATGCTATAGTGAAGGAAGAAATGGATAAAGACTTGGGACAACTTTGTGAAGAAATTAAAGAGTCTTATTTCTCCCTGGGATGGGCTCATATTAAATGCTGTTTTTGAAGACTTCATCCTACCGCAGATCTAATGAGATTGCACAAGACTCTACAACGCTCTCCTAAAGCTCTCTCTTTTGCTGTTATTTTAATTTAAGAGATGTCTAGCTGCAGTCTCTCAGGGCTTCTGTATATCTGAGGGTACATCGCACAATGTGATCCACAAATACTTAAATTAATATGAGGTAAAATGATGATAGCTAAAACAACATTTGATTTTAACCAGCTGTACATGTTATGGTCCTACCTTGCTGTTGGTCCTAACAAACAGCAAACAAACAGTCTAATAGGAAATGTGAAAACTGCTGCTGCATTACAGAGGCTTTTTTAGCCGGCCTGCATGCTTACAAATCAGCCAGACTTTACTCCTGAACCTTCTAAGCAAAACTTTTCTCCCAGGAAGATGCACCAAAATCCACACATTGTTTGGAGAGACAGAAAGTAAAGCAGTAAGTGGATGGAAGTGTCTCACTCTGATGGCTTGGAGGACACGCAGCTGTCTCCCTGGCTAGTTGTGCAGCAAGGTGCAAGAGCCTGGTTCCCCCCTGCCGTGCGCCATGAGCTGAAACTCCTGCAGACTCAGTCACATGCAGGAACTCACTTGATTTTTGAACTTACCAGCAGGTTTTCAGCCAGCTCATGAAGGAACGTGTCACATGGTTTAGGGGTCAGTTTCGTATGTGAATCTTGAAAATCTCTTTTCTAGCCTAGAAACAAAGTGCTTGCGTTATAGCTTGTCTTGAGTCAAAAGGCAGAGGCAGAACCCCTCACATTAATAGATTAAGGCAAGACGCTATTTTCAATTTCTGGGATTTTTAAACTGTAGTGAATTCCCTCCTTCTTTTCAAAGCTTAATATTTCTGTTTGTTTCGTTAAACTCTTCCTGGGGACCTAAGGCCAAAAGGCAACGAGAGCTTCTACAAAAATTAAGTTCTGACAAGTAGGAGCCCTAATGATCTTGGGAAAAACAAACATTAGAAAACTGGAAAGAAAAGTTTTTTTCCTTAAAGAAAATTATCTCAAATGTAGCAAGATATCACGATGACAGACTCACTAGTTTGCTCTTCTGGTAGTTCATTCAAGCAAAATAGTCCTAGCCCTGGTTCAAATTACTGCAGTTGCTACAAAAAGCAACTGTGATTCAAGCTGCTATCACTGATCCAGAAACTGGACGGAAACAGAAGGCAAATGCTTATGTTAAATACACTGTTTCGTTAAATACACTGCTTGGTGCATTTTTACTTGCTTCCAGTCATACTCCACTTTATCCTTTTCCCAAGAAGTGCTAATTAACACCAACAAACAAACGAAAAAAAAACCTAATAATAGTCGAGATAGTCTGGCTAACTAGCAACAGCCAGAACAAAAGAACCAGCTTCACGTGGAGCTTCTTTTTCTTTTTTTAATACTTTGGTTTGCTATATACCCATTTTTTCATTGCTTAGAAACAGTGATTTCAGTGAAAAGCTGCTTTTAAACTTTCTCAGTTTTATTTGGGATAATGAGTTCCCTAGGGCTTGTACCTCTTCTTTCGTACCGTGTCCACCCTCCGCACCAGGATGGTCTCTCAGGATATTGCTCCTGTGTGTGAGCTGCAGGGGGCTGCATTCCCGCTTACCTGCTCCACGACACCGTGTTGTGACACGGCTTTGTCAGCAAGAAAGATTTGCTGGATGAGCACCAGGATTGAGTACAAGTTCCTACCTCTTTATCTGGCAGTTTAAAAAGGAATTCTCGCTCAAAGCGCCCGGCTGTGCGTAGTGCAGGATCTATCCAATCCAGCCTGTTGGTGGTTCCAATGATGACGACTTCTCCTCTGCTGTCCAACCCACCCATGAGTGCCAGCAGTGTTGATACAATTGAGCTAGCAGAAAAAAATATATATATTATTTTGCTTCACTGGGTTAGCAAATTTTGTTCAATTATGCATTATTTTCTCTAGTGATTCCTGAAAAAGGACAAGCTTTTGCTCATTAAGACGCTGGTGAGTGAGAGGACTTATCTGAAGGCTCTCAAAAATAGATAAGGTCACTTAAACGTTATGCTGGTATCAAGCTTAGGGAATGCTTTTAAACTGTTGCTTAAAGTGACATGAAATTGAGTATAATGAGCTACAGGTTTGCAGGACATCATTTCATATATAAACAGGTTTTGGTCTTCTTTCCTCAAAGATAAGGCACATTATTTGTAGATGTAAAAATAAATAAATAAATAAAATAAAATGTTGTACCTGTGGGTTTGGTCTTGCCTGCTCGAGTGCGCGGGAGCAAGACCATCAATTTCACCGAAGAAAATGATGGAAGGACGAAATTGATGGGCCTGCAACAAAACAGGGATACAGGAATATGACCCAAGTAAAATGGTGCTGCTCTAAGAGGAAATGCATGCAATGCACTGTGGTTGCAACATCATTGGAACGAGATTTTTAGAGCAGCAGAGATGTCTAATAACTGAGCTAATGGAGTGACGTGTTCTCAGCCTGCACCTGTTTGAATCCGAGCCATTATCTCTTGCAATCTCTTCTGTGGTTTTGGTGGGGAAAAAAAGTCTTGGTTTGAGGATTTTTGGGGGTTCTTTTTCTGTTTGTTTGTTTTTTAAATCTTCCCCAACACATCTCCAAGATTTCAACTCCCCGATCCAAAGTACAGAGGCATTGAGAAAGAGAACACCAATGCTCCCATTTCAGTGTTAGAAATGGGCAGAACAAATAAATAAATAAAATACAAGTAAAAAAGGCAAGTCTTCCTCCAAAATGTTCATCACAAAAAATGACAGTCCCAGCTCTGCCAGAGCACACAGCAACCTTACCTGCTCAAAGAGCAAACGAAGTTGGTGCTCCGACTCCCCTGTCCACTTACTGGGGCAGTCAGCACCTTTTCGCATGAAAAAGGAGATTCTCCTGCCACCTTAGCTGCACTCGTTGGCAAGGGCCCAGGCAACCAGGGTCTTTCCAGTCCCCGGCGGGCCGTAGAATAAGCAGCCTCTGTAATAGAGAGAGATTCACATAGGACAAAATTGTCAAAAACGCCCATTTCTACCCCCATCCCTAAGAAGATCAACCCCTTCCTCTGAACCAAACCCCTTTAGATCCAGAACAGCAGGAACAGCTAAACTGTGAGAAAAGCCAGTACAGGAGGAAGCTTTGTGTTTCTAAAGAATTTCACATGCCGATAAGCAAAACTAGCCAAGGGGATTAACAAACTCACACCCCCATTCTCTTCTGGAGAGAGGGCAGTGTCCAGCAGGACACGTGCAAAACTGCTCCCAGGCACCACGGGGGACCACAGCAGAAGGGAGTCAAACAAGAGCCAACTTGTGGGGCTGCAATTCTTACAATACTAGTTTGTTCTTCAATTACAGATATATCATATACTCCCTTCTTAAAGCACCATACACCAGGTCTTCAATCATGCCAAGGCCTTTGCTTACATTTTGAATCTGTACATACTCAAGATTTTATACACCTTAAATAAATTATTTTTACCACTAAAAAAACTCCACAAAAAACTCAATGATGCCCAAACGTTTGAAGCACAAAAAATATATTGATACCTCGGTTTAACATCCTCCCCTGAACAGCTGAATTAGTGTTTTGTAAAGGTGTGTTACCTTGGGGTCTGAATTTTGAATTTCTCAAAGACTTCTGGATAAAGCAGTGGCAAAGTCGCCATCTCTTTTAACGCTGCAGTGTGCTCACAAAGACCACCCACACCATCAAATCGGACCTAAAGATCAAGTCAACAGAATAAGTTCACACATTAAAGAAAGCTGCAGCCTACAGAAGGTTCCATCAGAAACCCTGGAAACATGCTCCTAACACAATGAGTTAAATTCACTTACGGCACTATCTATTTGCATTGCACTGGCATCAGCCAGACTTGCTCTCACGCTTGTTCGATCCTCACGAATCCCCTTTTAGTCTTCTTTCCAAATGTTAATGGGAAGACACCTGCTTGGAATTAAGAGGAAAGAGAAAGGCTCCTTCTAACTGAAGGGAAAGCTGGAAGACTTTTATTTTTAAGCGTTGGAATGCAAATGTGCGTAACAGAAGACAGGCATTTCTACCTGAAAACATATTTGCTAAATACTTAATACAACAAATGATATGAAAAGATATTAAGGAGCAAAAACGCTTTTCCTCTATTTTAAACTTCATGCTAGAGTGGGTTTCTTTCTAAACAAGCTACTGTAAAGGAAAAGAAAGGTAGAATTTTACATTAAAAAAATTTAGGTGAGCTCCCCCCAATGCCATGGCTCAAAAAGAATCACTCTAGAAATACAGCTCGAGTGTTGAGTGACAATCACCAGTTCCTTCAATACGATTAAATATTGCTACAATTTAGAATCCGTACAAGATTCAGAGAATAACAGTTTGTGGTTAGGGAGATGCTCCTCCTCTTCAGCAGATTCCTCCTCTCCCCATCCTCTCATTGCATTCACCTGGAATTTCCATTGCTGTTGCCTTTCCTCCGTGTCTCAAAACGCTCCCCAGATTCGTCAGAGGAGGAGGAGGATGCGGAGGACGGGGAATCTCTGTCGTGAGGTGTCTGTTTCTGCTTGTGAATATTGAAACAAATATTTTTAAAAAGTTCTCAGAGTTCTTTAAAATCACCACAGACTACATAAAAATATATACTTAATTTGATATGCCATCTATTAAACGCCATGTATCATATTTAAATACTGAGATCATAGTGGATTCTCCTAGCTAAGAATGCTACCAGCTTCTTTACATGCACTAATTACAAAGCATTTTTTTTTGAATTTTGCATATAAACAAGGACTTTGTTTAACCCAAATGTCAAGTTAAAGTTTTTAATTATTTATTTTAATCATGGGACATAGGAGACTAAAAATCCAATAAAATGGCCAGGCAGACTCTCCTCTCAAAGAAATTATCTCTATGTTTTTAGCAAATGATTTCTACTCCACACAATTAACTGGTCTGAGATGTTTGGAGGGGGGCTCTGCCTTCAAATCCAAAGCTAGAGAATTTCAGTGGCTGAATGTCAGCCAATATCTGCACGGTCATTTTGGCACTAATCCCTGACTACTGCTCTGCAAACAACTAGTGGCCAACAGAAAGTTTCCTTAATGCCGTCAGACTATCACAGGAATAGTCATGATTATTCTCTAATTCCCATCGATCTGAAAACTCTTTAAAGCACCCTTCAGTGAGTGACTCATGAGCAATCAAGTGAAAGAGAAAGATCCCAAGAGAGGTGGGAAAAGAGGCTGGATTATTTATAGGAGCAGATGACCTTCTCTGGAAAAGTCACTCCACTTCTTGGGTGCTCACATTTAGGTTAATGTAGTCATGCTTCCTTGGTAGCATTTCAGCTGCAGATTTTAGCATAGCACCCTTCACTGTATATGCTATTACACTTCGTTTTTAAAAGTATTAACTGACCAGACATAGGAAACACAGGAATATATTACCTGGTGAAGTCATATTCCATCGCAAAGGAAAAGGAAAACGGTGGAAGCAAGTCTGAGGATGACGATGTGTCTGAAAGTGATGGAAGCATTTCTTCCATTGAAGATGAAGTATTTTCATTGTGATATTGTCTTTATGAAGGTTCCTAAGAAAAGAAGGAAATTCAAATATACTTACGTGAATCATGTCGGCGAAGTCAGTGAAGGACGCAATCCTGCCTGACTGAGGCACTCTGGTTCTAAAACTCTCCTGACTTGTAGAGGGGCAACTAACAGCTGGTAAATCCTGATCCACTTCTGTACCCTCAAGTAGCTTTCAGAAAAATAACACATTAAGAAACATATAAATATATATATCAAAGCCAATATTTCCCTCTCAGCTTTTCTTGTAGATGAATTAAGCATGAAAACCTGTTCAGCTTCAATACAGAGCCAAGGAAAAAACTTCAGCACCTCCACAGGGCCACCAGGTTCAACCACTCCTGACAAACTTCCAAACGAGGAGCAACATTCAAAGGAGGGGTTTATTTATCAACACACAATCAGTCTAAGCAACTAAAACCCCTCTAGCTCTGCTGTGTGGAAACTGGGCTGCACAACAAGCAGGGCTCCAGGGCAGGGCTCCCCGCAAGAGCAGAGTTTGGGTTTGTATCCGCTGGGCCCTCCATCGCCATGGCGGCGTGGAACATCCCATTGGGAAGAGCCCTGCCTGGGAAGAATGCGAGGGGCTGCCACATTTGGAAAGATGTATTAAAATCAACCAGCTTTTCCAATGAAAATTCTTTTAAAAAAAAAAAAAAAAAAAAGAATTGTAACCATTTTGGGCTATTTGTAAGTGCTGCTTTTTTTTAAAAGCACCCCAAGTGGTAACTCTCCACATTTCCCTGGAGCGTGTGTCACGGGTAACTCCAATTGCCCAGCCAGAAAGTAGTTACAGATAAAACACCCCATGTCAAACATTATTTTTGACGTACATATGCCATTAAAATTATAAAAACCTTTTAAGACAACCAAAGTGACACTTATACAGAGAGTTTGTAAGGTCTTTTTAGGATGACTTTTTTTTTTTTTTTTTCCAGAAATGAAGCTAACCAAAGCAAGCTGAGATCAGGGAGCAAACTGGGCTGAACTGTGGTACTCAATTGCACTTTGGAGCGTTTCCTGGCGCTGCAGGCAGCTCAGGGACTGTCTGTTAGCAGGGATCAGTTCAGGCTGCCTGGAGCTGCCCTCCTTGTGCAGCAAAAACGCATCCGTTTGGGTGATGCTGATGCCCTTTGCTCTGGGCGGATGCGGAGCAGGGGCTTTTCCACCCGCAGCCGCTCCAGCCCTGTGGAAACTTCCTTTCAAGGCTCCGTTTTCCCTCGCGGGCGGCCCTTCCCTGGGGTCCCACGGCTGGAGGGGGCGGGCGAGGGGCTGCCCTGGGACTGCCCCCGTCCCCTCCGCGCGCTCCGGGCCGCCCTCCCACAGCCGCCTGCGCCCTTCCCCCACGCTCACCCGCTGCTCCTGCGCTCTCCGCGCCGCCTCCTCCTCCTCCGTGGAGGACACGTCCCCGGTGCCATCCAAGACGGCGGCAGCGGCAGGCCCGGGGCGGGGGGAACTCAGCAGCGGCCTCCTCGTCAGAGTCCAAAGGCCGGGGGTCCCCGCGGGGCGTCGCGTTGCCATCCAGCGTGCAGTGGGACCGCAGCACCGACATGGCTCCGAACTACAAACCGTCACAACAGCCCGAAGCGACGCGCGAGGACACTGCCAATTCTGGCGCCCGTTCCACGCGCCGCCGCCGCTGCGGCCCTCCCTGCGAATCCCTCCGCCCCGCCCCGCTCGCGGCCGCGCCGCCTCCTGCCCGCTGCCCCCCGCCGCTCCCCGCTGCTCCCGCTGCCCCCCGCCGCGCCGCCAGCCCGCACGGCTCCCGCCTGCCCCCGCCGAGCGCCGCCGGCCGCCTCCCCCCGCGGACTCTTTTCTCTGCGGCTGCTAGTCCCGGCCCGCGGGGGCGGAGGGACACAGCGCAGCACCACACACACCGCTTGGCGCGCCTCAACATTGGAGCCGCCTGTTTTGACGGCGTCTGATTGGCTGAGGGGAGTGTTGGCCCCGCCCCTTGCCCTTTTCTGGTGGAAAGTGGCGCTCTCCCAGCACCGCCCCTTAAAGGTGCCGCCTCTGCGGGTCCTTTGCAGCTCCCTGGAAAAGCCGCGGGGTGGCTGCAGCTTCCCGGTATGGAGAGCTCCGGCCTCGAGCGCCCGTGGAGACGGGTTGTAAATGGGATGGGCCAGCACGACGCGGCCTGTCCCATACCCAGAAACAGTGCTATTCCACACCGCCAATGCCAAAGTTGTCTTTAGTGGGGAAAACACCATTTTGCTTTCCTCTATTGGGAGAAAAAAAAAAGAAATAGGACATAAGGCAAGTATTCAACACTAATACACATATCACGCTACAGCCACGCTGGAGCCCCCTGCCCAGGTCACTGGGGCTGCATCCTGTCAGCTTTGACCCTGCTTGAGCTGCAGGGTTGGACTAGAAGTTCCCTAGAGGTCCCTTCCGACCTCAGCCATTCTCAGATATCCTGGGACTGAGACCCCACCACTGTCTTTACTGGCAACACGAGCCAGTGTTAAAGCAGCCTCCCAGCAAGTAATTTCTTCTGTTCATATTTTCTTTCCAAATAAGTGGGTCCCAAGATGACAGCAGACGTAACAGATACTATAACACACTTAGCTAGCGTTTTCTCCTAAAAGATTTTCACACAAAGAGAACTTCAGGATCATTGTGTTTGGAAAGAGAAATGCTAGTTAAATAAACAAATAAACCCTCCAAACCTCAGGCTTTCCCACACCTTCCCCAGAGACAGCAGCACCATCTGCAGCCGCTGCGAGGACCGCAACGCTGGGCTCATCTGCACATGAGTGTGCACAAGCGGAGAGCCAGAGCTGAGTCGCAGCAGCTCACAGAGAGCAGAAAGCGGCGCTTCTTTGGTCCATGACGAGGCTGACCGTGGGGGCTGGAAGTGCCAAGGGCAGGCCCAGAAAGCGGACATTTAATTATTTATGAATTATTATTATGATCATTGACAATAACATTATTGTTTTACTGCCCTGGGGGCGAGGACAGTGCGTTTGCGAGGCGCAGAGTGATGAGGGCAGCGGGCACAGGACAGACAGACTCGAGGACGCGAGGCAGCCGCCACCTCCCCGCTGCCCCTTGTACAAGCCCTTCCGCTGGCCCCCAGGAGGGCACGGGGACCACGGCGAGTGCCCGCGCTCTGCGTTAACCCTCCTCTACCCGTGCAGAGGCCGCCGGCCCCAGGACGATGCCCCCGCGTTTGGAGCTGCTTGTAAGACAACACATCTTCCTGTAACCTGCCAGAGTAGGAGGATGATGTATTTATACGGTCCAGAATACTGCTGGCAGCTGAATGCTCTGGAAAGGCCCAAACTAGTGCTATGTTTTTGTTGTGGTTTGGTTGTTTTTTTGTTTTCTTTTGTTTTGTTTCTTTACAGCACAGGTATAAGCACATGAGAGATGTCGGCTGGCAAAGAACCATTTGTGTTATTTTTTATTCAAAATTACTTATGACTTTCAGATTCCCCTATAGAAGCAGAAATGTGGACACAGAGATGAACCTGTTGTCTGGGTAAAGCATGTTGTTCTTTAGGTATTTTTAATGTACTTTTCATGTATTTTATTATTTATATGGGGTTTTCAGGAGTTTTGTTAGTGTGTGCTTCCTTAACTGGCATCTGCAAAATCAGGCATGGGTAAAGTTAGCCATATTTCTTAACAAGTTACAGTTCTGTTTTAAAGTTCTGTATTAATGACACAATGCCAGTATTCGTTCTTCTGCAACAGATATGGAAACATTGTAAATCGGGTCTCCTTTTTACTGCTTGTAGTAATTTAACAATGAGATATTCAGTAAAATCTGCACATGAAGAACATTGGTAAAAATGCATAACAAGCTTGTGAAAATCATTCTGTGTATACTTGTAAAGCAATAAAATTTGCAGAATTTCAAGAAAGAGATGTCTGCATTTTTAAGACGTGAATGGAGATACCTCTATGCACTTGGCAGAGAATGGAAAAATACAAACAATACATTTCTTCAGATGTCACCAGGTAAATTGATTAGAAGTGGTGGCTTTGTAGTGTTATTTGTAATGAATGAAATTCAGTAATTCTTGTTAGAGAATTCCTTTTAAATGGATATCATTACAGTGTTTTTTTTCAGTTATCCTGTTAATGCAGGATATTAATACATTTACAAAGAAATATAAGAAAAAAAAAAGGTTCATTTAAAAAATAACTCTCCAGCACAGCTGCCCTGTGCCTCCACAGCTGCAAAGAGATAGGCACACAAGCTGCTCACTAACCATCCCTCTCAGCGCTGCCTCTTCCCAAATGCTAATATTAGCTACACCTGACTCATGGTTTTCTGCTCTGGGCACTCTGCAGGAGGCCCCTTTTCCATGCAGCAATGGTGCCTGGCTCTGTTTCCCATTGCTGACCTTCTCCAGTGCTTTAGGAAGCCCTTCTTGTGGCTGGAGCTCTCCAGGGCCCTCCTAAAGCACAGGACAATCTTTCTGCCTCTCTCCCTTTTCCTCATCTCCAGTGCTGTCCCTCGGCCTCCTCTGCTCCCAGCGGAGCAGCTGGTGCGGAGCAGCGCGATGCCCAGAGCCGGCCCAGGGCCTGCACTGCGCGGGCCTTGCTGGGAGCCGTGGGGAGAGGCTGCGCTGGCCGTGGGGAGAGGGGAGCAGCTGCTGGGAGCTGGGACATCCCGCTGGGAGCTCAGCGCGCCTCACACAGGGCTGCACGGACAGCGCACACAGCCCTCCTGGGCAGCCTGTCGTGGCCAGGGCCAGCAGGGGCCCTGCAGCCCCTCTGTGACACGGGCTGGCCTCACAGTGGGCCGCACGCGCCACAGCTGCCCTCTCCCCACGGCGCCCCATGCCCGCCCCACACTTCCCTGCCCAGCCTCGCTCACGCAAGGCACGGGGAGCTGCTCTGGCCTCCGCCTGCTGCACAGCTGCTGCTCTGCAGCCACACCAGCAAGGCCAAGGAGGTGTCACCAGAGCGCGGGAGGTGCCTCCTGGGAGGGCTCTGCGGGAGAAGAGAGCCCGGAGGACCAGCTGCTTCTGGTCAAGGAGGGAAGACCTTTCTCCCATTGCCGGCATCCACCCGGAGCCATGGGGATGCCCAAGAGGAAGGGCAAGGAGAGCCTGGAGCGGGCCCTTGGCCAAGCCGGCCCCTTGCCCCACGGGACGCTGCGCGGGCGCCAACTGGAGGGTAAGGCCTTGTGGAGCTCTGCCAGGAGGGCTGTCCCAGAGGCTCTTCCCAGCAAAGGCGCTGGGGAAGGCCTGGGCTGTGGGGCACATGGCTGCACAGGGCTGGGGACAGCCCCCAGAGCCCTGCCCGAGGCTGCCTGCGTGTGCAAGGGGACAACGTGGCCCCGCGCAGCCTGGCTGCTCTCGAGCTGCTGAGAGACGCCTGCAGGTGGCCGTGTTGGACAGGAGCCCTTGGACTCTGTTCTCAGGAGATTTATCTTTTAGCCCGTGCAGAGAAGAGTCCTGCCAGGCTCTCTGGCTCCCAGGGAACTCGGCACCTGCCCAGAATCCCTGAGGGCAATCCCTACAAACCCAGGGAGGAGAGAGTCCATGAGGAAACACCTCCCGCCAGGTGAGACTCGTGCAGGAGGCTGCTGTTGAGCCACAGCAGGGAGCTCCTGCCTTGCACACAGTGTCTCTGCCAAGGCTCCAGGGGAAGGAGCAGCTCCTCTGCCCTCCGAGCAGGGGCTCATTTCTCCCCTCACCCTCTGCTCCCGCCACGCACAGCATCTGGGGAGCCCTGGCAATGCTCAAGTAGGAAGTGCAGGCTCTCCAACTGCTCGCTCTGTGCAGGAGCAGGACGCGTTTGCCTGAGGGAGACAGTGTTCAGAGTGCTTCAAGAGTGCAGCAGGGACAAGGGGTGCCCATGCTCTCCCCCTCTCTTCCCTTGCCAAGGGTGCAAGGCTGTTAGGAGCTTTGCTCACACTGGGCTCCTGCTGGAGGGGAGTGGGAAGGGACTGAGGGAGGATGGAACCCTTGGAGGGATGGACACCATGGAGGTGAAGATGGTGCATGGTTTGTGAGCGAGAACAGCCAAGTGCTCCTGTGCTGCCACCCACTGCCCATGGTGCTTCTCCCTAGAGCGCACGTGCCTTGTCTGGTGGGCTCCCCCTGGGCAGAGGAGAACTGCAGGAAGAGACTCCTGAATCCTTGGGAAGTCCAGAGGATGGTGCAGGAGTGCCAAAACTGCTGGGGCATTGCAGAGGTAGGAGCTCCGCTTGCACACAATTCCTGTGGCCCCTGTCCCTGCGGAAAGGCCTGCTTGCCTGGCTGTGCCTGTTTGGAAAAGGCCTTTGCTTCACAGAGCGGGAGAGATGGGGAGAGCTGCATAACTCATCTGGGGTGCTCTTGCCTTCCTCTCACCCTGCAGAACACTCGCAAGCTCCTCAATAAGTGGGATATGGACCATTTCTGGGAGGCCTATTCCCACGAAAATACACGTGAGGCTTGGAGGAACAAGGTATGGCAGCCTTGGAAGCCGTTCAGCTCTGCATGGCTGTCTTGTGCACAGTGAGGGTTCCCCTCTCCATAATCATATCCACCGCTTTCTCTTTTCCATGTCTTGCATGATAGCCCAGTCCCAGAAAAGATACCATCTCTGCACAAGACTCCTTTCTGGCTAGGAGGGAGAGGCTGCAGAGAAAGGAAGAAAGGTGGGACCATCAGGTAAGGCTTTTCTTGGGACAGGATGCGCTTGGAGCCACTTTGGGAAGCAGCTTCTCCATCTAAGCTTGGGAGCTGTGCTCCACAAGCACTGGGGAGAGGAAAGGGAAGTGCAGGCAGGTTTGGTGTGCTCCAGGGAGGAATTTGCAAGGACATGCCGTGTTGGAGGCACAGCACGGCTGCTCCAGGGTACCTCTATGCAAGCTTGGGAGGAAGGGTCCCTCTGCTCTCACTCATTTCTGCCTTGCTTCCTCAGCAGCAGTTGGGTGCTCTGGCGCAGAGGATTCCCCATCCCCCTGACGGGCCCAGGACACAGCCCAAGTCAATACTGAAGCAGGGGAATGCTGCTCCTCGCGTCAAGAATGTCATGTTTAAGCTGCCGGAGCCCGAGAAAGCGTAAGTGCGCACAGCTGCGGCAAAGGCCTGGCAGAGAAAAGTGCCCGTAGCACCGTGCACGGAATGTCCCCTTTCCCACTGCCTCTTTTATGGGGTCAGGACCCCAATCTCCTGTCTTCTGTGGACACCAAAGGAGCCGGGGGAGATCCTCCGTGCAGGAGCCTTCTGCTGCCCTGTCTTCAAGGGCACCAAGGGCCCTAGGAGACCAAAGGGGCACCCAAGCGACACTGTGTCCTCTGCTGCAGGAGGGCAGGGACACGACGGGCCCCAGCTGCACAGCAAGAGGGGCTTTGTCACTGCTGTGGCGGGAGAACTTCAGCGCAGGCATCGCAGGCTCTGCCCCCGCTCAGCCCCCGCAGGAGAGCTCTGGAGGAGGAGCTGCAGTAAAGCACCAGGAAGCTCCTGGAGCATTACCGCAGCCTCTACCTGCGTCGGTAAGGACCTGCCGTGATGGCGGGAGCTCCCGTTCCCCTCCAAACCTTACCTGGCCTGGGCAGCAGCACCTGCCAAGGAGGATCTGCTCCTCAGCCCTGTGCTGGCAGCGCAGCAGCCTTGGCAGCCTGGCGCCTGAGCCGCACAGCCCTGCTGCCCCTGCGCAGCTCTTGGCCACTCAGGAGGCCACGGGAAGCTGCCAGCTTCTCCTCCTCAGCAAGGGCCTGAGAGCGGCCGGCACCATTGCCCTGCTTTTGTGCTCACGCTCAGCCCCTTTCTCTTGAACTCTGCAGCAGTCAGCAGACATCTCGCCTCCTGGACAAGAGGGAGAGGTACCGCTGATCTGCAGCTGGACTCCTGCGCTCCCAAGACTCCTCTGTTTTATTAAACTATTTTCAGAATGTTCAAAAAGTTGTTGTAGTGCATGTGAAACTCCAATCTGCACCCTGGATTCTTTAGAGGGGTATTAAGGGAAGGTTTAGGAGACAGGGACTGAGCTGCCTCTTTCTGCAGCCAGATCTTCACATGCATGTGCCAACACTAGTGTCTTGTGGGGCTTCTTGTACCCCTGCCTTTTAGGGTGACCCTGTGGCAGCAGGACCCATGTTGACCTCCCTTGACCTGTTTGGAGGGCATCTGTCCTGCATGTTTCTCCTGCAGGACAGGTCTGTCCCACTCCCCATGGCCCAATGGCCCAGTGGTAAAGCCAAGCCCGAGACGTTCTCTGAGAGCAGGACGAGGCAGGCAGAACTGCATGGGTTACACAAGCACCTCTCCCAGAGACACCTTTACGCTCCTCTTCCCTCTCTGGCTGCAGAAGGGTCTCAGTTCATGGTCTTTCCCTTTCACTCTCCTGCCTGTACCTTTGCCCATCCCTTCGCTCTCCCTCATGGCACTAGAGCTGCTCCGTGTGTCTGAAAGCCCCAGCCGTGCACGTCTTCCCTTAGACTTTGAACACTTGGGCTTTTGCCAGGCACAGGGAGGAGCAGAACTGGTCAGGAGTGCCTGGGGGTGGGAAGACGCTGGCCACGGTGCTCCCGGCGGGACACGTTTGGGAAGGATGCGCCGGCAGCAGCGCCGAGCGGTCGGCGCCCCTCTGCTACGACAGTGTCCCCAGGAATATGGCGCGGGTGTGTGTGGGGATGTCCTGAAGGTCCCTACTGGAGCCCGGCAGAAGGGACTCAACCCTCCAAACATGAAAGAAAAACGTGGGTTTTGCGATGTCCCGGGAAAATAACTGATGCCTGAGGGAAACCCGTCTAGAGGAATCCAAGGCAGGAGTCTCCAGGTGGGATGCACCCCAACACTGTACAGTGAATAGACAGCAGCAGAAGAAAAAGCCATCCCCAGCCAGCAGGCTCATGAGTTCCCAAAACATTCCGGGGCTGATGGGAGAGGAGGCAATACCCCCCATGGCAGCTGGAGATGTTTCTCAGCCTTGGTGCGGTATGGAAACATTATTGGCTGCTTGCCTGAAATTGCCATTGCTCCTCCTTCCTTCCTTTCCTTTTTCCCCCACTTAGGTTTTCTCACTTTATTTTCTTTACTTCCTCTTTCCTCTCCAAAACACTTCTCCCCTTTTGCTGTCTACTTTTCTTTCCTTGCATCTCCTCGCCTCCGTTTCCCTCCCTTCCCCTCTCCTCTCTCCTTTTTCCTTACCTTTTTCCATTCCTTTCCCCTCTTCCCCCCCATTTCCATTTCTTATCTTTTCACATACATGCTTTTCCAGCTTTCAGGCTCTGGAGGCCACAGCCCCCATGTCCTAGAGCCCTCTCGCAGAGGCCACATGGCATCAACCACCACAGCCACCCCTGACAACTGGCTCTCCACAGGCCACACCAACTACTGGCCCCTGCCATGTCCCCAGGGCTCCTCCAAACAACCCACGGCAGCGAAGAAATTCCCTCACTGTCCCCAGTGCACAGACGATCCCCCGTGGAGCCCCCGATTCAGCAGAGCTGCCAGGAATTCCTCCAGGACCCTTATAGTGCCCCCCAAAATCCCACGGTGACACAAAGAGGCCTGTGGATCCCAAACCCTTCCCCTGGGCACCTTGCTTGACTACCAGGGAAGCTCCAACACCCACAAAACACCCCGTGAATCCCAAGGACCAGAAGAGTAATCCCAGGCATCTCCACAGAGGCTCAGGGAGCACCAGAAAGCCCCCAGCGAACACCAGATCAACCCCAATACCTCTAAGGCCTCCCAAGCACAGCCCTCCACATACTCAAATCCCCAAATGACCACCCCAACTGCCAAAGGACACCCATTCCAACAGGGATGCTGCTGAGCAGCTGCGGCCAGTGATGTGCTGAGGGATGCAGCTGTGAAACCTGGCTTCTTCCCAGAGGCAGCAGACACCAGACATGCCCTGTCCACGCAGACACCCTGGGCTCTCTGAGGGGAAAGGAACCCAGGTGTCCTGAGCTCCTGAAGGTCCCTGGTGGTGCCAGACTTCAGGGGCACCTAGTCATCCTCATAGACCCCAGGGAACACATGTGCTGGCTTTCCCGGGGAAGAAGCCCCATGCTGAAAGGAAAGAGGCTCAGAAGAATTCAGGCCAAAAACCCAAGTAGACTTTCAGCAAACTGCTTTTATCTTCCTTCCTTGTGCTTTTCTTCTCTTTACCTTATTTTCTCTTCCTTCCCCCACTTTCCCACTGTCCAGGCTAAAGGACATTCCCCCCAGACACTATTCCACCTCCCACCCCACCGCGTGTCCCCATGAGCTGCCAGTCATCACATGGGAGTTGAGAAGCTCCCTCAGGCTCCCCAATACACACATGATTCCCCCATTCAGCACAGGACTCTGCACACAGCACACGGATTCCCTTAATAACCCCACAGCTCCCCAAATGCCAAACAGTCCCAAAGACTCCCATTTCTGCATCCAGGCACCCTGCTTGACCTCCCAGGAATGCCCAGCTCATCACAAACAACCCAGGATGTGGCCAGGAGCACAAGACTAAGCCACGGGAATTCCACAGGGAGTGCTCTGGAATTGTTCAGCCTGGAGAAGAGAGGTCTGGAGGAGGGTGAGCGCATTGTGTCCATGGGCAAACACTAGTGCAGTGGGTAGGGTCACTAAAGAAGCTGAAGCTGGACTATTGTCAGCGGGGCAAGGAGAGCACACGACGCGATGGGCACAAACTGCAAGACCACAAGATCCTTTGAATGAGAAGCAAATATTTTTCATTTGCAGGACTCGCAGTTGCAGCCTGGAATCCCACAAATCCTCAGGATGCGTTCCACCAGTTTCCTGGCTACCGCTGCCTTGTCCCAATTGTAACTTTAGTTAGACCTGAGTCATGGTTTTCTTTTGTTGGCATTATGCAGGAGGCCCCTTTAACATGCAGCAGCTGTGCCTGGCTCTGTTTCCCATTGTTGACCTTCTCCAGGGCTTTAGGAAGCCCTGCTTGTGGCTGGAGCTCTCCAAGGCCCTCGTAAAGCACAGGGCAATCTTGCTGCCTCTCACCCTTTTCCCCATCTCCACCTCTCCTCCTGCCACACTCTCTCGCTCTTCCCACAGGCTCGTATCTCTGGCCAAGATGAGGACAGCTGGAAGCAGTCCTGAGGCCACCCAGAGTCCCGCCAGGAGAGAGAAGCCCCGAGCAGCAAAGTGAGCGGGAGGTGGCCAGGACACGGCTGCCCTGCGGCCTCCTGCTCTGCTGCCAGCAGACGCCACCAGTGCCGTCCCTCGGCCTCCTCTGCTCCCAGCGGAGCAGCTGGTGCGGAGCAGCGCGGCGCCCAGAGCCGGCCCAGGGCCTGCACTGCGCGGGCCTTGCTGGGAGCCGTGGGGAGAGGCTGCGCTGGCCGTGGGGAGAGGGGAGCAGCTGCTGTGAGCTGGGACATCCCGCTGGGAGCTCAGCGCGCCTCACACAGGGCTGCACGGACAGCGCACACAGCGCTGGGAGAGAGGAAACACACTGGGGAGAGGAAAGGGAAGTGCAGGCAGGTTTGGTGTGCTCCAGGGAGGAATTTGCAAGGACATGCCGTGTTGGAGGCACAGCATGGCTGCTGCGGGGGAATCTCTATGCAAGCTTGGGGGGAAATGGGCCCTCTGTTCTCATTCATTTCTGCCTTATGTCCTCAGCAGCAGTTGGGTGCTCCGGCGCAGAGGATTCCCCATCCCCCTGACGGGCCCAGGACACAGCCCAAGTCAATATTGAAGCAGGGGAATGCTGCTCCTCGCGTCAAGAATGTCATGTTTAAGCTGCCGGAGCCTGAGAAAGCGTAAGTGCGCACAGCTGCGGCAAAGGCCTGGCAGAGACAAGTGCCCGTAGCCCCGTGCATGGAATGTCCCCTTTCCCACTGCCTCTTCTATGGGGTCAGGACCCCAATCTCCTGACTTCTGCGGGATCCCAAAGTACCCTGGGGAGATGTTCCCTCCAGGAGCCTTCTGCTGCCCTGTCTTCAAGGGCACCAAGGGCCCTAGGGGACCAAAGGGGCACCCAAGCGACACTGTGTCCTCTGCTGCAGGAGGGCAGGGACACGACGGGCCCCAGCTGCACAGCAAGAGGGGCTTTGTCACTGCTGTGGCGGGAGAAGCTCAGCGCAGGGATCGCAGGCTCTGCCCCCGCTCAGCCCCCACAGGAGAGCTCTGGAGGAGGAGCTGCAGAAAAGCACCAGGAAGCTCCTGGAGCATTACCGCAGCCTCTACCTGCGTCGGTAAGGACCTGCCGTGATGGCGGGAGCTCCCGTTCCCCTCCAAACCTTTCCTGGTCTGGGCAACAGCACCTGCCAAGGAGGATCTGCTCCTCAGCCCTGTGCTGGCAGCGCAGCAGCCTTGGCAGCCTGGCGCCTGAGTCGCACAGCCCTGCTGCCCCTGCGCAGCTCTTGGCCACTCAGGAGGCCACGGGAAGCTGCGAGCTTCTCCTCCTCAGCAAGGGCCTGAGCATGGCCGGCACCATTGCCCTGCTTTTGTGCTCACGCTCAGCCCCTTTCTCTTGAATTCTGCAGCAGTCAGCAGACATCTCGCCTCCTGGACAAGAGGGAGAGGTACCGCTGATCTGCAAGAAGACTCCTGCACTCCCAAGCCTCCTCTGTTGTATTAAACTGTTTTCAGAGTATTTGCAAATTTGTTGGAGTGGATGTGAAGCACCAATCTGCAACCTGGGTTCTTTGGAGGGGAATTAAAGAAAGGTTTAGGAGACAGGGAAGGAGCTCCCAGTTTGTGCACTCAGATATGCCCACGCATATACCCAAACTAGTGTCTTGTGAGGCTTGTTATCCCCCTGCCTTTGGATGCTCCCTTGTGGCAGTAGGACCCTTGGTGACCTCCCTTGCCCTGTTTGGAGGGCATCTGTCCTGCATGTTTCTCCTGCAGGACACTTCTGTCCCACTCCCCTGGCCCAATGGCCCAGTGGTAAAGCCCAGCCGGAGACGTTCTCTGAGAGCAGGACGAGGCAGGCAGAGCTGCATGGGTTACACAAGCACCTCTCCCAGAGACACCTTTACCCTCCCCTTCCCTCTCTAGCTGGGGGAAGGTCTCAGTTCATGGGCTTTCTCTTTCACTCTCCTGCCTGTACCTTTGCCCATCCCCTTGCTCTCCCCCATGGCACTGGAGCTGCTCCATGTGTCTGAAAGCCCCAGCCATGCGGGTCTTCCCTTGGACTTCGAACCGTTGGGCTTTTGCCAGGCACAG
This sequence comes from Tinamus guttatus, assembly GCF_059628265.1. Taxonomy (NCBI): domain Eukaryota; kingdom Metazoa; phylum Chordata; class Aves; order Tinamiformes; family Tinamidae; genus Tinamus; species Tinamus guttatus. Next base: position 340,467 of record NW_028288695.1, on the reverse strand, counting down.
GGAGGAGTAGAAGAGGCCAGGAGTGCCTGGGGGTGGGAAGACGCTGCCCACGGTGCTCCCGGCGGGACACGTTTGGGAGGATGTGCTGGCAGCAGCCCGAGCGGTCGGGACCTCTCTGCTACAACAGTGTCCTCAGGAATATGGCGCGGGTGTGTGTGGGGATGTCCTGAAGGTCCCTACTGGAGCCTGGCAGGAGGGACTCGACCCTCCAACCATGAAAGAAAAACGGGGGTTTTGCTGTGTCCCGGGAAAATCACTGATGCCTGAGGGAAACCCGTCTAGAGGAATCGAATGCAGGAGTCTCCAGGTGGGATGCACCCCAACACTGTACAGTGAATAGACAGCAGCAGAAGAAAAAGCCATCCCCAGCCAGCAGGCTCATGCTCATTTCCCAGTGCCAAAACCTTCCAGGGCTGATGGGAGAGGAGACAATTCACCCCATGGCAGCTGGAGATGTTTCTCAGCCTTGGTGCGGTATGGGATCATTATTGGCTGCTTGCCTCAAATTGCCATTTCTCCTGCTTTCTTCCATTTTATTTTCCACCACTTAGCTTTCCTCACTTTATTTTCTTTCCTTCCTATTTCCTCATCAAAACAGTTCTCCCCATTTGCTCTCCTCTCCTCTCCTCTCCTCTCCTCTCCTCTCCTCTCCTCTCCTCTCTCCTCTCCTCTCCTCTCCTCTCCTCTCCTCTCCTCTCCTCTCCTCTCCTCTCCTCTCCTCTCCTCTCCTCTCCTCTCCTCTCCTCTCCTCTCTTCTCCTCTCACCCCCATCCTTTTTTTTTTCCTTTTTTTTTTTTTTCCGTTCACTTCCCGTCCTTTCTCCCTTTCCATTTCTTTTCTTTTCACATACATTCTTTCCCCACTTTCAGCCTCTGGAGGCCACAGCCCCCATGTCCTAGAGACCTCTCTCAGAGGCCACATGGCATCAACAACCACAGCCACCCCTGACAACTGGCTCTCCACAGGCCACCTCAAACACTGTTCCCCACCATGTCCCCAGGGCCCCTACAAACAACCCACAGCACTGAATAAACCCCCTCAGTCTCCCCAGAGCACAGACCATGCTCCATGGAGCCCCTGATTCAGCAGAGCTGCCAGGAATTCCCCCAGGACCCTCACAGTGCCCCCCCAAACCACTTACGGTGACACAAAGAGGCCTGTGGATCCCAAACACTTCCCCTGGGCACCTTGCTTGACTACCAGGGAAGCCCCAACACCCACCAAACACCCCATGAACCCTAAGGACCAGAAGAGTAATCCCAGGCATTTCTACAAAGGCTCAGGGAGCATCAGAATTACCCCAGCGAACACTGGAACAACCCGAATACCTCTAACACCTCCAGGGAAGAGCCCTCCACATACTCAAATCCCCCAGTGACCACCCCAGCTGCCAAAGGACACCCATTCCAACAGGGATGCTGCTGTGCAGCTGTGGCCAGGGATGTGCTGAGGGACGCGGCTGTGAAACCTGGCTTCCTCCCAGAGCCAGCAGACACCAGCCATGCCCTGCCCACGCAGACACCCTGGGCTCTCTGAGGGGAAAGGAACCCAGGTGTCCTGAGCTCCTGAAGGTCCCTGTTGGTGCCAGACTGCAGGGGCACCTCATCATTCTCATAGACCCCAGGGAACCCACGTACTGGGGTGTCCCATGCGAAAACACCAATGCTGAAGGGAAAGCGGCTCAGAGAATTTCAGGGAAACATCTCAAGTTAACTTTCAGCCAACTGGGTTGGTCCTTCTCTTTCCTTGTGCTTTTCTTCTCTTTGCCTTCTTTTATCTTCCTTCCTCCTCTTTCCCTGCCTTCTTTTTCTTCCCTTCCCTCCAGGATGAAAGACACTCCCCTCAGACACTGTTCCACCTCCCACCCCACCACGTGTCCGCATGAGCTTCCAGTCATCCCATGGGAGTTGAGAAGCTCTCTCAGGCTCCCCAATACACACACAATTCTTCCATTGTGTCCAGGATTCTGCTCACAGCACACACATTCCCGCAATAGCCCCCAGCTCCCCACATGCCAAACAGCCCCAAAGACTCCCATCCCTGCATCCAGGCACCCTGCTGGATCTCCCGGGAATGCCCAGCTCAACTCAAACAACCCAGGAAGCTGCCAGGAGCACAACACCAAGCCCCACAAACTGCATAGAGAGCACTCTGGAATTGTTTAGCCTGTGGAAGAGAGAGCTGGGGCAGGGGGAGCGCATCGTGTCCATGGGCAAACACTAGTGCACTGGGTAGGGGCACTAAAGAAGCTGAAGCTGGACTCTTGTCAGTGGGGCAAGGAGAGCACAGGAGGCGACGGGCACAAACTGCAAGACCACAAGATCCTTTGAATGAGAAGCAAATATTTTTCATTTGCAGGACTCGCAGTTGCAGCCTGGAATCCCACAAATCCTCAGGATGCGTTCCACCAGTTTCCTGGCTACCGCTGCCTTGTCCCAATTGTAATTTTAGTTAGACCTGAGTCATGGTTTTCTTTTGTGGGCATTATGCAGGAGGCCCCATTTCCATGCAGCAGCTGTGCCTGGCTCTGTTTCCCATTGCTGACCTTCTCCAGGGCTTTAGGAAGCCCTGCTTGTGGCTGGAGCTCTCCAAGGCCCTCCTAAAGCACAGGGCAATCTTTCTGCCTCTCTCCCTTTTCCCCACCTCCACCTCTCCTCCTGCCACACTCTCTCGCTCTTCCCACCGACTCGTGTCTCTGGCCAAGACGAGGACAGCTGGAAGCAGTCCTGAGGCCACCCAGAGTCCCGCCAGGAGAGAGAAGCCCCGAGCAGCAAAGTGAGCGGGAGGTGCGCAGAACACGGCTGCCCTGCGGCCTCCTGCTCTGCTGCCAGCAGACGCCACCAGTGCCGTCCCTCGGCCTCCTCTGCTCCCAGCGGAGCAGCTGGTGCGGAGCAGCGCGGCGCCCAGAGCCAGCCCAGGGCCTGCACTGCGCGGGCCTTGCTGGGAGCCGTGGGGAGAGGCTGCGCTGGCCGTGGGGAGAGGGGAGCAGCTGCTGGGAGCTGGGACATCCCGCTGGGAGCTCAGCGCGCCTCACACAGGGCTGCACGCACAGCGCACACAGCCCTCCTGGGCAGCCTGTCGTGGCCAGGGCCAGCAGGGGCCCTGCAGCCCCTCTGTGACACGGGCTGGCCTCACAGTGGGCCGCACGCGCCACAGCTGCCCTCTCCCCACGGCGCCCCATGCCCGCCCCACACTTCCCTGCCCGGCCTCGCTCACGCAAGGCACGGGGAGCTGCTCTGGCCTCCGCCTGCTGCACAGCTGCTGCTCTGCAGCCACACCAGCAAGGCCAAGGAGGTGTCACCAGAGCGCGGGAGGTGCCTCCTGGGAGGGCTCTGCGGGAGAAGAGAGCCCGGAGGACCAGCTGCTTCTGGTCAAGGAGGGAAGACCTTTCTCCCATTGCCGGCATCCACCCAGAGCCATGGGGATGCCCAAGAGGAAGGGCAAGGAGAGCCTGGAGCGGGCCCTTGGCCAAGCCGGCCCCTTGCCCCACGGGACGCTGCGCGGGCGCCAAGTGGAGGGTAAGGCCTTGTGGAGCTCTGCCAGGAGGGCTGTCCCAGAGGCTCTTCCCCAGCAAAGGCGCTGGGGAAGGCCTAGGCTGTGGAGCACATGGCTGCACAGGGCTGGGGACAGCCCCCAGAGCCCTGCCCGAGGCTGCCTGCGTGTGCAAGGGGACAACGTGGCCCCGCGCAGCCTGGCTGCTCTCGGGCTGCTGAGAGACGCCTGGAGGTGGCCGTGTTGGACAGGAGCCCTTGGACTCTGTTCTCAGGAGATTTCTCTTGTAGCCCGTGAAGAGAACAGCCCTGCCAGGCTCTCCGGCTCCCAGGGAACACAGCACCTGCCCAGAATCCCTGAGGGCATTCAATACAAACCCAGGGAGGAGAGAGTCCATGAGGAAACACCTCCCGCCAGGTGAGACTCGTGCAGGAGGCTGCTGTTGAGCCACAGCAGGGAGCTCCTGCCTTGCACACAGTGTCTCTGCCAAGGCTCCAGGGGAAGGAGCAGCTCCTCTGCCCTCCGAGCAGGGGCTCATTTCTCCCCTCACCCTCTGCTCCCACCACGCACAGCATCTGGGGAGCCCCTGGCAATGCTCAAGGGGGAAGTGCAGGCTCTCCAACTGCTCGCTCTGTGCAGGAGCAGGATGCCTTTGTCTGAGGGAGACAGTGTTCAGAGTGCTTCAAGAGTGCAGCAGGGACAAGGGGTGCCCACGCTCTCCCCCTCTCTTTCCTTGCCAAGGGTGCAAGGCTGCTCGGAGCTTTGCTCACACTGGGCTCCTGCTGGAGGGGAGTGGGAAGGGACTGAGGGAGGATGGAACCCTTGGAGGGATGGACACCATGGAGGTGAAGATGGCGCATGGCTTGTGAGCGAGAACAGCCAAGTGCTCCTGTGCTGCCACCCACTGCCCATGGTGCTTCTCCCTAGAGCGCACGTGCCGTGTCTGGCGGGCTCCCCCTGGGCAGAGGAGAACGGCAGGAAGAGACTCCTGAATCCTTGGGAAGTCCAGAGGATGGTGCAGGAGTGCCAAAACTGCTGGGGCATTGCAGAGGTAGGAGCTCCGCTTGCACACAATTCCTGTGGCCCCTGTCCCTGCGCAAAGGCCTGCTTGCCTGGCTGTGCCTGCTTGGGAAAAGGGCTTTGCTTCACAGAGTGGGAGAGATGGGGAGAGCTGCATAACTCATCTGGGGTGCTCTTGCCTTTCTCTCACCCTGCAGAACACCCGCAAGCTCCTCAATCAGTGGGATATGGACCATTTCTGGGAGGCATATTCCCACGACAGTACACATGAGGCTTGGAGGAACAAGGTATGGCAGCCTTGGTATATGTTCAGCTCTGCATGGCTGTCTTGCGCACAGTGAGGGTTCCCCTCTCCATAACCTTCATCTACACTGCTTTCTCTTTTCCATGTCTTACATGATAGCCCACTCCCAGAAAAGATACCGTCTCTGCACGAGACTCCTCTCTGGCTAGGAGGGAAAGGCTGCAGAGAAGGGAAGAAACGTGGGACCATCAGGTAAGGCTTTTCTTCGGACAGGATATGCTTGCGGCCACCTTGGGAAGCAGCTTCCCCATCTAAGCTTGGGAGCTGTGCTCCACAAGCCCTGGGGAGAGGAAAGGGAAGTGCAGGCAGGTTTGGTGTGCTCCAGGGAGGAATTTGCAAGGACATGCCGTGTTGGAGGCACAGCATGGCTGCTGCGGGGGAATCTCTATGCAAGCTTGGGGGGAAATGGGCCCTCTGTTCTCATTCATTTCTGCCTTATGTCCTCAGCAGCAGTTGGGTGCTCCGGCGCAGAGGATTCCCCATCCCCCTGACGGGCCCAGGACACAGCCCAAGTCAATACTGAAGCGGGGGAATGGTACCTCTCGCATCAAGAATGTCATCTTTAAGCTGCCGGAGCCTGAGAAAACGTAAGTGCGCACAGCTGCGGCAAAGGCCTGGCAGAGACAAGTGCCCGTAGCCCCGTGCATGGAATGTCCCCTTTGCCACTGCCTTTTCCATGGGGTGGGGAACCACATCTCCTGACTTCTGCGGGATCCCAACGGACCCTGGGGAGATCTTCCCTCCAGGAGCCTTCTGCTGCCCTGTCTTCAAGGGCACCAAGGGCCCTAGGGGACCAAAGGGGCACCCAAGCGACACTGTGTCCTCTGCTGCAGGAGGGCAGGGACACGACGGGCCCCAGCTGCACAGCAAGAGGGGCTTTGTCACTGCTGTGGCGGGAGAAGCTCAGCGCAGGGACCACAGGCTCTGCCCCCGCTCAGCCCCCGCAGGAGAGCTCTGGAGGAGGAGCTGCAGGAAAGCACCAGGAAGCTCCTGGAGCATTACCGCAGCCTCTACCTGCGTCGGTAAGGACCTGCCGTGATGGCGGGAGCTCCCGTTCCCCTCCAAACCTTTCCTGGCCTGGGCAGCAGCACCTGCCAAGGAGGATCTGCTCCTCAGCCCTGTGCTGGCAGCGCAGCAGCCTTGGCAGCCTGGCGCCTGAGCCGCACAGCCCTGCTGCCCCTGCGTAGATCTTGGGCACTCAGGAGGCCACAGGAAGCTGCGAGCTTCTCCTCCTCAGCAAGGGCCTGAGCGCGGCTGGCACCATTGCCCTGCTTTTGTGCTCACGCTCAGCCCCTTTCTCTTGAACTCTGCAGCAGTCAGCAGACATCTCGCCTCCTGGACAAGAGGGAGAGGTACCGCTGATCTGCAGGAAGACTCCTGCACTCCCAAGCCTCCTCTGTTGTATTAAACTGTTTTCAGAGTATTTGCAAATTTGTTGTAGTGGATGTGAAGCACCAATCTGCAGCCTGGGTTCTTTGGAGGGGAATTAAAGAAAGGTTTAGGAGACAGGGAAGGAGCTCCCAGTTTGTGCACTCAGATATGCCCACGCATATGCCCAAACTAGTGTCTTGTGGGGCTTGTTATCCCCCTGCCTTTGGATGCTCCCTTGTGGCAGTAGGACCCTTGGTGACCTCCCTTGCCCTGTTTGGAGGGCATCTGTCCTGCATATTTCTCCTGCAGGACAGGTCTGTCCCACTCCCCTTGGCCCATGGCCCAGTGGTAAAGCCCAGCCGGAGACGTTCTCTGAGAGCAGGACGAGGCAGGCAGAGCTGCATGGGTTACACAAGCACCTCTCCCAGAGACACCTTTACCCTCCCCTTCCCTCTCTAGCTGGGGGAAGGTCTCAGTTCATGGGCTTTCTCTTTCACTCTCCTGCCTGTACCTTTGCCCATCCCCTTGCTCTCCCCTATGGCACTGGAGCTGCTCCGTGTGTCTGAAAGCCCCAGCCGTGCGGGTCTTCCCTTGGATTTCGAACCCTTGGGCTTTTGCCAGGCACAGGGAGCAGTAGAAGAGGCCAGGAGTGCCTGGGGGTGGGAAGACGCTGGCCACGGTGCTCCCGGCAGGACACGTTTGGGAGGATGCGCTGGCAGCAGCCCAAGCGGTCGGGACCTCTCTGCTACAACAGTGTCCCCAGGCGTCCGGGGCGAGTGTGTGTGGGGACGCCCTGAAGGTCCCTACTGGAGCCTGGCAGGAGGGACTCGACCCTCCAACCATGAAAGAAAAACGGGGGTTTTGCGGTGTCCCAGGAAAATCACTGATGCCTGAGGGAAACCTGTCTAGAGGAATCAAATGCAGGAGTCTCCAGGTGGGATGCACCCCAACACTGTACAGTGAATAGACAGCAGCAGAAGAAAAAGCCATCCCCAGGCAGCAGGCTCATGCTCATTTCCCAGTGCCAAAACCTTCCAGGGCTGATGGGAGAGGAGACAATTCCCCCCATGGCAGCTGGAGATGTTTCTCAGCCTTGGTGCGGTATGGGATCATTATTGGCTGCTTGCCTCAAATTGCCATTTCTCCTCCTTTCTTCCATTTTATTTTCCACCACTTAGCTTTCCTCACTTTACTTTCTTTACTTCCTATTTCCTCATCAAAACAGTTCTCCCCATTTGCTCTCCTCTCCTCTCCTCTCCTCTCCTCTCCTCTCCTCTCCTCTCCTCTCCTCTCCTCTCCTCTCCTCTCCTCTCCTCTCCTCTCCTCTCCTCTCCTCTCCTCTCCTCTCCTCTCCTCTCCTCTCCCCCCCATCCTTTTTTTTTTCTTTTTTTTTTTTTTTTCCGTTCACTTCCCGTCCTTTCTCCCTTTCCATTTCTTTTCTTTTCACATACATGCTTTCCCAGCTTTCAGCCTCTGGTGGCCACAGCCCCCATGTCCTAGCGTCCTCTCTCAGAGGCCACATGGCATCAACAACCACAGCCACCCCTGACAGCTGGCTCTCCACAGGCCACCTCAAACACTGTTCCCCACCATGTCCCCAGGGCCCCTACAAACAACCCACAGCACTGAATAAACCCCCTCAGTCTCCCCAAAGCACAGACCATGCCCCATGGAGCCCCTGATTCAGCAGAGCTGCCAGGAATTCCCCCAGGACCCTCACAGTGCCCCCCCAAACCACTTACGGTGACACAAAGTGGCCTGCGGATCCCAAACACTTCCCCTGGGCACCTTGCTTGACTGCCAGGGAAGCCCCAACACCCACCAAACACCCCATGAACCCTAAGGACCAGAAGAGTAATCCCAGGCATTTCTACAAAGGCTCAGGGAGCATCAGAATTACCCCAGCGAACACTGGAACAACCCGAATACCTCTAACACCTCCAGGGAAGAGCCCTCCACATACTCAAATCCCCCAGTGACCACCCCAGCTGCCAAAGGACACCCATTCCAACAGGGATGCTGCTGTGCAGCTGTGGCCTGGGATGTGCTGAGGGACGCAGCTGTGAAACCTGGCTTCCTCCCAGAGCCAGCAGACACCAGCCATGCCCTGCCCACGCAGACACCCTGGGCTCTCTGAGGGGAAAGGAACCCAGGTGTCCTGAGCTCCTGAAGGTCCCTGTTGGTGCCAGACTGCAGGGGCACCTAGTCATTCTCATAGACCCCAGGGAACCCATGTACTGGGGTGTCCCATGCGAAAACACCAATGCTGAAGGGAAAGCGGCTCAGAGAATTTCAGGGAAACATCTCAAGTTAACTTGCAGCCAACTGGGTTGGTCCTTCTCTTTCCTTGTGCTTTTCTTCTCTTTGCCTTCTTTTATCTTCCTTCCTCCTCTTTCCCTGCCTTCTTTTTCTTCCCTTCCCTCCAGGATGAAAGACACTCCCCTCAGACACTGTTCCACCTCCCACCCCACCACGTGTCCGCATGAGCTGCCAGTCATCCCATGGGAGTTGAGAAGCTCTCTCAGGCTCCCCAATACACACACAATTCTTCCATTGTGTCCAGGATTCTGCTCACAGCACACACATTCCCGCAATAGCCCCCAGCACCCCACACGCCAAACAGCCCCAAAGACTCCCATCCCTGCATCCAGGCACCCTGCTGGATCTCCCGGGAATGCCCAGCTCAACTCAAACAACCCAGGAAGCTGCCAGGAGCACAACACCAAGCCCCACAAACTGCATAGAGAGCACTCTGGAATTGTTTAGCCTGTGGAAGAGAGAGCTGGGGCAGGGGGAGCGCATCGTGTGCATGGGCAAACACTAGTGCACTGGGTAGGGGCACTAAAGAAGCTGAAGCTGGACTCTTGTCAGTGGGGCAAGGAGAGCACAGGAGGCGATGGGCACAAACTGCAAGACCACAAGATCCTTTGAATGAGAAGCAAATATTTTTCATTTGCAGGACTCGCAGTTGCAGCCTGGAATCCCACAAATCCTCAGGATGCGTTCCACCAGTTTCCTGGCTACCGCTGCCTTGTCCCAATTGTAATTTTAGTTAGACCTGAGTCATGGTTTTCTTTTGTGGGCATTATGTAGGAGGCCCCTTTTCCATGCAGCAGCTGTGCCTGGCTTTGTTGACCATTGCTGACCAGGGAGCTCCTGCCTTGCACACAGTGTCTCTGCCAAGGCTTCCAGGGGAAGGAGCAGCTCCTCTGCCCTCTGAGCAGGGGCTCATTTCTCCCTTCACCCTCTGCTCCCAGCACGCACAGCATCTGGGGAGCCCCTGGCAATACTCAAGTGGGAAGTGCAGGCTCTCCAACTGCTCGCTCTGTGCAGGAGCAGGACACGTTTGCCTGAGGGACACAGTGTTCAGAGTGCTTCAAGAGCGCAGCAGGGACAAGGGGTGCCCATGCTCTCCCCCTCTCTTTGCTTGCCAAGGGTGCAAGGCTGCTCGGAGCTTTGCTCACACTGGGCTCCTGCTGGAGGGGAGTGGGAAGGGACTGAGGGAGGATGGAACCCTTGGAGGGATGGACACCATGGAGGTGAAGATGGCGCATGGCTTGTGAGCGAGAACAGCCAAGTGCTCCTGGGCTGCCACCCACTGCCCATGGTGCTTCTCCCTAGAGCGCATGTGCCGTGTCTGGCGGGCTCCCCCTGGGCAGAGGAGAACGGCAGGAAGAGACTCCTGAATCCTTGGGAAGTCCAGAGGATGGTGCAGGAGTGCCAAAAGTGCTGGGGCATTGCAGAGGTAGGAGCTCCGCTTGCACACAATTCCTGTGGCCCCTGTCCCTGCGGAAAGGCCTGCTTGCCTGGCTGTGCCTGCTTGGGAAAAGGCCTTTGCTTCACAGAGTGGGAGAGATGGGGAGAGCTGCGTAACTCATCTGGGGTGCTCTTGCCTTTCTCTCACCCTGCAGAACACCCGCAAGCTCCTCAATAGGTGGGATATGGACCATTTCTGGGAGGCCTATTCCCACGAAACTACACGTGAGGCTTGGAGGAACAAGGTATGGCAGCCTTGGATGCCGTTCAGCTCTACATGGCCGTCTTGTGCACAGTGAGGGCTCCCCTCTCCATAATCATATCCACCGCTTTCTCTTTTCCATGTCTTGCATGATAGCCCAGTCCCAGAAAAGATACCATCTCTGCACAAGACTCCTTTCTGGCTAGGAGGGAGAGGCTGCAGAGAAAGGAAGAAAGGTGGGACCATCAGATAAGGCTTTTCTTGGGACAGGATGCGCTTGGAGCCACTTTGGGAAGCAGCTTCTCCATCTAAGCTTGGGAGCTGTGCTCCACAAGCACTGGGGAGAGGAAAGGGAAGTGCAGGCAGGTTTGGTGTGCTCCAGGGAGGAATTTGCAAGGACATGCCGTGTTGGAGGCACAGCACGGCTGCTCCAGGGTACCTCTATGCAAGCTTGGGAGGAAGGGTCCCTCTGCTCTCACTCATTTCTGCCTTTCTTCCTCAGCAGCAGTTGGGTGCTCCGGCGCAGAGGATTCCCCATCCCCCTGACGGGCCCAGGACACAGCCCAAGTCAATATTGAAGCAGGGGAATGCAGCCTCTCGCGTCAAGAATGTGATGTTTAAGCTGCCGGAGCCCGAGAAAGTGTAAGTGCACACAGCTGCGGCAAAGGCCTGGCAGAGAAAAGTGCCCGTAGCACCGTGCACGGAATGTCCCCTTTCCCACTGCCTCTTCTATGGGGTGGGGAACCACATCTCCTGTCTTCTGTGGACACCAAAGGAGCCGGGGGAGATCCTCCCTCCAGGAGCCTTCTGCTGCCCTGTCTTCAAGGGCACCAAGGGCCCTAGGAGACCAAAGGGGCACCCAAGCGACACTGTGTCCTCTGCTGCAGGAGGGCAGGGACACGACGGGCCCCAGCTGCACAGCAAGAGGGGCTTTGTCACTGCTGCGGCGGGAGAAGTTCAGCGCAGGTATCGCAGGCTCTGCCCCCGCTCAGCCCCCGCAGGAGAGCTCTGGAGGAGGAGCTGCAGTAAAGCACCAGGAAGCTCCTGGAGCATTACCGCAGCCTCTACCTGCGTCGGTAAGGACCTGCCGTGATGGCGGGAGCTCCCGTTCCCCTCCAAACCTTTCCTGGTCTGGGCAGCAGCACCTGCCAAGGAGGATCTGCTCCTCAGCCCTGTGCTGGCAGCGCAGCAGCCTTGGCAGCCTGGCGCCTGAGCCGCACAGCCCTGCTGCCCCTGCGCAGCTCTTGGCCACTCAGGAGGCCACGGGAAGCTGCGAGCTTCTCCTCCTCAGCAAGGGCCTGAGCGCGGCCGGCACCATTGCCCTGCTTTTGTGCTCACGCTCAGCCCCTTTCTCTTGAACTCTGCAGCAGTCAGCAGACATCTCGCCTCCTGGACAAGAGGGAGAGGTACCGCTGATCTGCAGCAAGACTCCTGCGCTCCCAAGACTCCTCTGTTTTATTAAACTATTTTCAGAATGTTTAAAAATTTGTTGTAGTGGATGTGAAGCTCCAATCTGCACCCTGGGTTCTTTAGAGGGGTGTTAGGGGAAGGTTTAGCAGACAGGGACTGAGCTGCCTCTTTCTGCAGCCAGATCCTCACATGTATGTGCCAACACTAGTGTCTTGTGGGGCTTCTTGTCTCCCTGCCTTTGAGGGCGCCCATGTGGCAGCAGGACCCATGGTGACCTCCCTTGCCCTGTTTGGAGGGCATCTGTCCTGCATGTTTCTCCTGCAGGACACTTCTGTCCCACCCCCCTGGCCCAATGGCACAGTGGAAAAGCCCAGTCCGAGATGTTGTCTTAGAGCAGGACGAGGCAGGCAGAGCTGCATGGGTTACACAAGCACCTCTCCCAGAGACACCTTTACCCTCCTGTTCTCTCTCTGGCTGCAGAAGGGTCTCAGTTCATGGGATTTCCCTTTCACTCTCCTGCCCCTACCTTTGCCCATCCCTTCGCTCTCCCCCAATGCACTGGAGCTGCTCCGTGTGTCTGAAAGCCCCAGCCGTGCGCATCTTCCTTTAGACTTTGAACACTTGGGCTTTTGCCAGGCACAGGGAGAAGCAGAACTGGCCAGGAGTGCCTGGGGGTGGGAAGACGCTGGCCATGGTGCTCCCGGCGGGACACGTTTGGGAGGATGCGCTGGCGGCGGCGCCGAACGGTCGGCGCCCCTCTGCTACGACAGTGTCCCCAGGAATATGGCGCGGGTGTGTGTGGGGATGTCCTGAAGGTCCCTACTGGAGCCCGGCAGAAGGGACTCAACCTTCCAAACATGAAAGAAAAACGTGGGTTTTGCTGTGTCCCGGGAAAATCACTGATGCCTGAGGGAATCCTGTCTAGAGGAATCAAATGCAGGAGTCTCCAGCTGGGATGCACCCCAACACTGTACAGCGAATAGACAGCAGCAGAAGAAAAAGCCATTCCCAGGCAGCAGGCTCATGAGCATTTCCCAGTGCCAAAACATTCCGGGGCTGATGGGAGAGGAGACAATACCCTCCATGGCAGCTGGAGATGTTTCTCAGCCTTGGTGCGGTATGGGAACATTATTGGCTGCTTGCCTGAAATTGCCATTTCTCCTCCTTTCTTCCTTTCCTTTTTCCCCCACTTAGGTTTTCTCACTTTATTTTCTTTACTTCCTCTTTCCCCTCCAAAACAGTTCTCCCCTTTTGCTGTCTACTTTTCTTTCCTCGCATCTCCTCGCCTCCGTTTCCCTCACTTCCCCTCTCCTCTCTCCGTTTTCCTTACGTTTTTCCATTCCTTTCCCCTCTTCCCCACCATTTCCATTTCTTTTCTTTTCACGTACATGCTTTGCCAGCTTTCAGGCTCTGGAGGCTACAGCCTCCATGTCCTAGAGCCCTCTCGCAGAGGCCACATGGCATCAACCACCACAGCCACCCCTGACAACTGGCTCTCCACAGGCCACACCAACTACTGGCCCCTGCCATGTCCCCAGGGCTCCTCCAAACAACCCACGGCAGCGAAGAAACTCCCTCACTGTCCCCAGTGCACAGATGATCCCCCACGGAACCCCTGATTAAGCAGAGCTGCCAAGAATTCCTCCAGGACCCTTATAGTGCCCCCCAAAATCCCACAGTACCACAAAGAGGCCTGTGGATCCCAAACCCTTCCCCTGGGCACCTTGCTTGACTACCAGGGAAGCTCCAACACCCACCAAACACCCCGTGAATCCCAAGGACCAGAAGAGTAATCCCAGGCATCTCCACAGAGGCTCAGGGAGCACCAGAAATCCCACAGGGAACACCAGATCAACCCCAATACCTCTAAGGCCTCCCAAGCACAGATCTCCACATACTCAAATCCCCAAATGACCACCCCAGCTGCCAAAGGACACCCATTCCAACAGGGATGCTGCTGTGCAGCTGTGGCCAGTGATGTGCTGAGGGACGCGGCTGTGAAACCTGGCTTCCTCCCAGAGCCAGCAGACACCAGCCATGCCCTGTCCACGCAGACACCCTGGGCTGTCAGAGGGGAAAGGAACCCAGGTGTCCTGAGCTCCTGAAGGTCCCTGGTGCTGCCAGACTTCAGGGACACCCAGTCATCCTCATAGACCCCAGGGAACACATGTGCTGGCTTTCCTGGGGGAGAAGCCCCATGCTGAAGGGAAAGAGGCTCAGAGGAATTCAGGCCAAGAACTCAAGTAGACTTTCAGCAAACTACTTTTGTCTTCCTTCCTTGTGCTTTTCTTCTCTTTGCCTTCTTTTCTCTTCCTTCCCGCACTTTCCGTCTCTCTCGTGTCTCTGGCCAAGATGAGGACAGCTGGAAGCAGTCCTGAGGCCACCCAGAGTCCCGCCAGGAGAGAGAAGCCCCGAGCAGCAAAGTGAGCGGGAGGTGCCCAGGACACGGCTGCCCTGCGGCCTCCTGCTCTGCTGCCAGCAGACGCCACCAGTGCCGTCCCTCGGCCTCCTCTGCTCCCAGCGGAGCAGCTGGTGCGGAGCAGCGCGGCGCCCAGAGCCGGCCCAGGGCCTGCACTGCGCGGGCCTTGCTGGGAGCCGTGGGGAGAGGCTGCGCTGGCCGTGGGGAGAGGGGAGCAGCTGCTGGGAGCTGGGACATCCCGCTGGGAGCTCAGCGCGCCTCACACAGGGCTGCACGCACAGCGCACACAGCCCTCCTGGGCAGCCTGTCGTGGCCAGGGCCAGCAGGGGCCCTGCAGCCCCTCTGTGACACGGGCTGGCCTCACAGTGGGCCGCACGCGCCACAGCTGCCCTCTCCCCACGGCGCCCCATGCCCGCCCCACACTTCCCTGCCCGGCCTCGCTCACGCAAGGCACGGGGAGCTGCTCTGGCCTCCGCCTGCTGCACAGCTGCTGCTCTGCAGCCACACCAGCAAGGCCAAGGAGGTGTCACCAGAGCGCGGGAGGTGCCTCCTGGGAGGGCTCTGCGGGAGAAGAGAGCCCGGAGGACCAGCTGCTTCTGGTCAAGGAGGGAAGACCTTTCTCCCATTGCCGGCATCCACCTGGAGCCATGGGGATGCCCAAGAGGAAGGGCAAGGAGAGCCTGGAGCGGGCCCTTGGCCAAGCCGGCCCCTTGCCCCACGGGACGCTGCGCGGGCGCCAACTGGAGGGTAAGGCCTTGTGGAGCTCTGGCAGGAGGGCTGTCCCAGAGGCTCTTCCCAGCAAAGGCGCTGGGGAAGGCCTGGGCTGTGGGGCACATGGCTGCACAGGGCTGGGGACAGCCCCCAGAGCCCTGCCCGAGGCTGCCTGCGTGTGCAAGGGGACAACGTGGCCCCGCGCAGCCTGGCTGCTCTCGAGCTGCTGAGAGACGCCTGGAGGTGGCCGTGTTGGACAGGAGCCCTTGGACTCTGTTCTCAGGAGATTTCTCTTTCAGCCCGTGCAGAGAAGAGTCCTGCCAGGCTCTCCGGCTCCCAGGGGACACGGCACCTGCTCAGAATCCCTGAGGGCAATATCTACAAACCCAGGGAGGAGATAGTCCATGAGGAAACACCTCCCGCCAGGTGAGACTCGTGCAGGAGGCTGCTGTTGAGCCACGGCAGGGAGCTCCTGCCTTGCACACAGTGTCTCTGCCAAGGCTCCAGGGGAAGGAGCAGCTCCTCTGCCCTCCGAGCAGGGGGTCATTTCTCCCCTCACCCTCTGCTCCCACCACGCACAGCATCTGGGGAGCCCCTGGCAATGCTCAAGTGGGAAGTGCAGGCTCTCCAACTGCTCGCTCTGTGGAGGAGCAGGACACGTTTGCCTGAGGGAGACAGTGTTCAGAGTGCTTCAAGAGTGCAGCAGGGACAAGGGGTGCCCATGCTCTCCCCTTCCCGTTGCTTGCCGAGGGTGCAAGGCTGCTTGGAGCTTTGCTCACACTGGGCTCCTGCTGGAGGGGAGTGGGAAGGGACTGAGGGAGGATGGAGCCCTTGGAGGGATGGGCAGGATGGAGGTGAAGATGGCGTATGGTTTGTGAGCGTGAACAGCCAAGTGCTCCTGTGCTGCCACCCACTGCCCATGGTGCTTCTCCCTAGAGCGCACGTGCCGTGTCTGGCGGGCTCCCCCTGGGCGGAGGAGAACGGCAGGAAGAGACTCCTGAATCCTTGGGAAGTCCAAAGGATGGTGCAGGAGTGCCAAAACTGCTGGGGCATTGCAGAGGTAGGAGCTTCGCTTGCACACAATTCCTGTGGCCCCTGTCCCTGCGGAAAGGCCTGCTTGCCTGGCTGTGCCTGTTTGGAAAAGGGCTTTGCTTCACAGAGCGGGAGAGATGGGGAGAGCTGCATAACTCATCTGGGGTGCTCTTGCCTTTCTCTCACCCTGCAGAACACCCGCAAGCTCCTCAATAAGTGGGATATGGACCATTTCTGGGAGGCCTATTCCCACGACAGCACACGTGAGGCTTGGAGGAACAAGGTATGGCAGCCCTGGTAGCCGTTCAGCTCCGCATGGCTGTCTTGTGCACAGTGAGGGTTCCCCTCCCCATAACCTTCATCTCCACTGCTTTCTCTTTTCCATGTCTTACATGATAGCCCGCTCCCAGAAAAGATAGCATCTCTGCACGAGACTCCTTTCTGGCTCGGAGGGAAAGGCTGCAGAGAAGTGAAGAAACATGGGACCATCAGGTAAGGCTTTTTTTGGGACTGGATATCCTTGGGGCGACCTTGGGAAGCAGCTTGCCCATCTAAGCTTGGGAGCTGTGCTCCACAAGCCATGGGGGGAGGAAAGGGAAGTGCAGGCAGGCTTGGTGTGCTCTAGGGAAGCATTGGCAAGGACATGCCGTGTTGGAGGCACAGCATGGCTGCTACGGGGGAACCTCTATGCAAGCTTGGGGGGAAATGGGCCCTCTGCTCTTACTCATTTCTGCCTTTCTTCCTCAGCAGCAGTTGGGTGCTCCGGCACAGAGGATTCCCCATCCACCAGACGGGCCCAAGAAACAGCCCAAGTCAATATTGAAGCAGGGGAATGCTGCTCCTCGCATCAAAAATGTCATCTTTAAGCTGCCGGAGCCTGAGAAAGCGTAAGTGCGCACAGCTGCGGCAAAGGCCTGGCAGAGACAAGTGCCCGTAGCCCCGTGCATGGAATGTCCCCTTTCCCACTGCCTCCTACATGGGGTTGGGACCCACATCTCCTGACTTCTGCGGGATCCCAAAGGACCCTGGGGAGATCTTCCCTCCAGGAGCCTTCTGCTGCCCTGTCTTCAAGGGCACCAAGGGCCCTAGGAGACCAAAGGGGCACCCAAGTGACACTGTGTCCTCTGCTGCAGGAGGACAGGGACACGACGGGCCCCAGCTGCACAGCAAGAGGGGCTTTGTCACTGCTGCGGCGGGAGAAGTTCAGCGCAGGCATCGCAGGCTCTGCCCCCGCTCAGCCCCCGCAGGAGAGCTCTGGAGGAGGAGCTGCAGGAAAGCACCAGGAAGCTCCTGGAGCATTACCGCAGCCTCTACCTGCGTCGGTAAGGACCTGCCGTGATGGCGGGAGCTCCCGTTCCCCTCCAAACCTTTCCTGGCCTGGGCAGCAGCACCTGCCAAGGAGGATCTGCTCCTCAGCCCTGTGCTGGCAGCGCAGCAGCCTTGGCAGCCTGGCGCCTGAGCCGCACAGCCCTGCTGCCCCTGCGCAGCTCTTGGCCACTCAGGAGGCCACGGGAAGCTGCGAGCTTCTCCTGCTCAGCAAGGGCCTGAGCGCGGCCGGCACCATTGCCCTGCTTTTGTGCTCACGCTCAGCCCCTTTCTCTTGAACTCTGCAGCAGTCAGCAGACACCTCACCTCCTGGACAAGAGGGAGAGGTACCGCTGATCTGCAGCAAGACTCCTGCGCTCCCAAGACTCCTCTGTTTTATTAAACTATTTTCAGAATGTTTAAAAATTTGTTGTAGTGGATGTGAAGCTCCAATCTGCACCCTGGGTTCTTTACAGGGGTGTTAGGGGAAGGTTTAGCAGACAGGGACTGAGCTGCCTCTTTCTGCAGCCAGATCCTCACATGTATGTGCCAACACTAGTGTCTTGTGGGGCTTCTTGTCTCCCTGCCTTTGAGGGCGCCCATGTGGCAGCAGGACCCATGGTGACCTCCCTTGCCCTGTTTGGAGGGCATCTGTCCTGCATATTTCTCCTGCTGGACACTTCTGTCCCACTCCCCTGGCCCAATGGCCCAGCCCGAGACGTTCTCTGAGAGCAGGACGAGGCAGGCAGAGCTGCATGGGTTACATAAGCAACTCTCCCAGAGACACCTTTACCCTCCTCTTCCCTCTCTGGCTGCAGAAGGGTCTCAGTTCATGGGCTTTCCCTTTCACTCTCTTGCCTGTACCTTTGCCCATCCCTTCGCTCTCTCCCATGGCACTGGAACTCCTCCATGGGTCTGAAAGCCCCAGCCGTGCGCGTCTTCCCTTAGACTTTGAACACTTGGGCTTTTGCCGGGCACAGGGAGGAGCAGAACTGGCCAGGAGTGCCTGGGGGTGGGAAGACGCTGGCCATGGTGCTCCCGGTGGGACACGTTTGGGAGGATGCGCTGGCGGCCGCGCCGAGCGGTCGGGGCCCCTCTGCTACAACAGTGTCCGCAGGAATACGGCGCGGGTGTGTGTGGGGATGTCCTGAAGGTCCCTACTGGAGTCCGGCAGAAGGGACTCAACCTTCCAAACATGAAAGAAAAACGTCGGTTTTGCGATGTCCCGGGAAAATCACTGATGCCTGAGGGAAACCCGTCTAGAGGAATCCAAGGCAGGAGTCTCCAGCTGGGATGCACCCCAACACTGTACAGTGAATAGACAGCAGCAGAAGAAAAAGCCATTCCCAGGCAGCAGGCTCATGAGCATTTCCCAGTGCCAAAACATTCTGGGGCTGATGGGAGAGGAGACAATACCCCCCATGGCAGCTGGAGATGTTTCTCAGCCTTGGTGCGGTATGGGAACATTATTGGCTGCTTGCCTGAAATTGCCATTTCTCCTCCTTTCTTCCTTTCCTTTTTCCCCCACGTAGGTTTTCTCACTTTATTTTCTTTACTTCCTCTTTCCTCTCCAAAACACTTCTCCCCTTTTGCTGTCTACTTTTCTTTCCTTGCATCTCCTCACCTCCGCTTCCCTCCCTTCCCCTCTCCTCTCTCCTTTTTCCTTACCTTTTTCCATTCCTTTCCCCTCTTCCCCACCATTTCCATTTCTTTTCTTTTCACATTCATGCTTTTCCAGCTTTCAGGCTCTGGAGGCTACAGCCTCCATGTCCTAGAGTCCTCTCGCAGAGGCCACATGGCATCAACCACCACAGCCACCCCTGACAACTGACACTCCATAGGCCACACCAACTACTGGCCCCTGCCATGTCCCCAGGGCCCCTCCAAACAACCCACGGCAGCGATGAAACTCCCTCACTGTCCCCAGTGCACAGACGATGCCCCATGGAGCCCCTGATTCAGCAGAGCTGCCAGAAATTCCTCCAGGACCCTCACAGTGCCCCCCAAAATCCCACGGTGACACAAAGAGGCCTGTGGATCCCAAACCCTTCCCCTGGGCACCTTGCTTGACTACCAGGGAAGCCCCAACACCCACCAAACACCCTGTGAACCCCAAGGATCAGAAGAGTAATCCCACGTATCTCCACAGAGGCTCAGGGAGCACCAGAAATCCCACAGGGAACACCAGATCACCCCCAATACCTCTAAGGCCTCCCAAGCACAGCCCTCCACATACTCAAATCCCCAAATGACCACCCCAACTGCCAAAGGACACCCATTCCAACAGGGATGCTGCTGTGCAGCTGCGGCCAGGGATGTGCTGAGGGACGCGGCTGTGAAACCTGGCTTCCTCCCAGAGCCAGCAGACACCAGCCATGCCCTGTCCACGCAGACACCCTGGGCTCTCTGAGGGGAAAGGAACCCAGGTGTCCTGAGCTCCTGAAGGTTCCTGGTGGTGCCAGACTTCAGGGGCACCCAGTCATCCTCATAGACCCCAGGGAACACATGTGCTGGCTTTCCGGGGGGAGAAGCCCCATGCTGAAGGGAAAGAGGCTCAGAGGAATTCAGGCCAAGAACCCAAGTAGACTTTCAGCAAACTGCTTTTGTCTTCCTTCCTTGTGCTTTTCTTCTCTTTGCCTTCTTTTCTCTTCCTTCCCCCACTTTCCCTCTCTCCAGGCTAAAGGACATTCCCTCCAGACACTATTCCACCTCCCACCCCACCGCGTGTCCCCATGAGCTGCCAGGCATCACATGGGAGTTGAGAAGCTCCCTCAGGCTCCCCAATACACACATGATTCCCCCATTGAGCACAGGACTCTGCACACAGCACACGGATTCCCTCAATAGCCCCACAGCTCCCCAAATGCCAAACAGTCCCAAAGACTCCCATTTCTGCATACAGGCACCCTGCTTGACCTCCCAGGAATGCCCAGCTCATCACAAACAACCCAGGATGTGGCCAGGAGCACAAGACTAAGCCACGGGAATTCCATAGGGAATGCTCTGGAATTGTTCAGCCTGCAGAAGAGAGGGCTGGGGGAGGGGGAGTGCATCGTGTCCATGGGCAAACACTAGTGCAGTGGGTAGAGGCACTAAAGAAGCTGAAGCTGGACTCTTGTCAGTGGGGCAAGGAGAACACAGGAGGCGATGGACACAAACTGCAAGACCACAAGATCCTTTGAATGAGAAGCAAAACTTTTTTCATTTGGAGGATTCAAGGTGAGAGCCTGGAGTCACACACCTGCGCATGATGCATTCCACCAGTTTCCTGGCTAGCACAGTCCCGTCTCAATTGGTAATATTAGCTACACCTGAGTCATGCTTTACTGCTCTGGGCGCTCTGCAGGAGGCCCCTTTTCCATGCAGCAGCTGTGCCTGGCTCTGTTTCCCATTGCTAACCTTCTCCAGTGCTTTAGGAAGCCCTGCTTGTGGCTGGAGATCTCCAAGGCCCTCCTAAAGCACAGGGCAATCTTTCTGCCTCTCTCCCTTTTCCCCATCTCCACCTCTCCTCCTGCCACACTCTCTCGCTCTTCCCACAGACTCGTGTCTCTGGCCAAGATGAGGACAGCTGGAAGCAGTCCTGAGGCCACCCAGAGTCCCGCCAGGAGAGAGAAGCCCCGAGCAGCAAAGTGAGCGGGAGGTGCCCAGGACACGGCTGCCCTGCGGCCTCCTGCTCTGCTGCCAGCAGACGCCACCAGTGCCGTCCCTCGGCCTCCTCTGCTCCCAGCGGAGCAGCTGGTGCGGAGCAGCGCGGCGCCCAGAGCCGGCCCAGGGCCTGCACTGCGCGGGCCTTGCTGGGAGCCGTGGGGAGAGGCTGCGCTGGCCGTGGGGAGAGGGGAGCAGCTGCTGGGAGCTGGGACATCCCGCTGGGAGCTCAGCGCGCCTCACACAGGGCTGCACGGACAGCGCACACAGCCCTCCTGGGCAGCCTGTCGTGGCCAGGGCCAGCAGGGGCCCTGCAGCCCCTCTGTGACACGGGCTGGCCTCACAGTGGGCCGCACGCGCCACAGCTGCCCTCTCCCCACGGCGCCCCATGCCCGCCCCACACTTCCCTGCCCAGCCTCGCTCACGCAAGGCACGGGGAGCTGCTCTGGCCTCCGCCTGCTGCACAGCTGCTGCTCTGCAGCCACACCAGCAAGGCCAAGGAGGTGTCACCAGAGCGCGGGAGGTGCCTCCTGGGAGGGCTCTGCGGGAGAAGAGAGCCCGGAGGACCAGCTGCTTCTGGTCAAGGAGGGAAGACCTTTCTCCCATTGCCGGCATCCACCCGGAGCCATGGGGATGCCCAAGAGGAAGGGCAAGGAGAGCCTGGAGCGGGCCCTTGGCCAAGCCGGCCCCTTGCCCCACGGGACGCTGCGCGGGCGCCAACTGGAGGGTAAGGCCTTGTGGAGCTCTGGCAGGAGGGCTGTCCCAGAGGCTCTTCCCCAGCAAAGGCGCTGGGGAAGGCCTGGGCTGTGGGACACATGGCTGCACAGGGCTGGGGACAGCCCCCAGAGCCCTGCCCGAGGCTGCCTGCGTGTGCAAGGGGACAACGTGGCCCGGCGCAGCCTGGCTGCTCTCAGGCTGCTGAGAGACGCCTGGAGGTGGCCGTGTTGGACAGGAGCCCTTGGACTCTGTTCTCAGGAGATTTCTCTTGTAGCCCGTGCAGAGAAGAGTCCTGCCAGGCTCTCCGGCTCCCAGGGAACTCGGCACCTGCCCAGAATCCCTGAGGGCAATATCTACAAACCCAGGGAGGAGAGAGTCCATGAGGAAACACCTCCCGCCAGGTGAGACTCGTGCAGGAGGCTGCTGTTGAGCCACGGCAGGGAGCTCCTGCCTTGCACACAGTGTCTCTGCCAAGGCTCCAGGGGAAGGAGCAGCTCCTCTGCCCTCCAAGCAGGGGCTCATTTCTCCCCTCACCCTCTGCTCCCACCACGCACAGCATCTGGGCAGCCCCTGGCAATGCTCAAGTGAGAAGTGCAGGCTCTCCAAGTGCTCGCTCTGTGGAGGAGCAGGACGCGTTTCCCTGAGGGAGACAGTGTTCAGAGTGCTTCAAGAGTGCAGCAGGGACAAGGGGTGCCCATGCTCTCCCCTTCCCGTTGCTTGCCGAGTGTGCAAGGCTGCTGGGAGCTTTGCTCACACTGGGCTCCTGCTGGAGGGGAGTGGGAAGGGACTGAGGGAGGATGGAGCCCTTGGAGGGATGGACACCATGGAAGTGAAGATGGCGTATGGTTTGTGAGCGTGAACAACAAAGTGCTCCTGTGCTGCCACCCACTGCCCATGGTGCTTCTCCCTAGAGCGCATGTGCCGTGTCTGGCGGGCTCCCCCTGGGCGGAGGAGAACGGCAGGAAGAGACTCCTGAATCCTTGGGAAGTCCAGAGGATGGTGCAGGAGTGCCAAAACTGCTGGGGCATTGCAGAGGTAGGAGCTCCGCTTGCACACAATTCCTGTGGCCTCTGTCCATGCGGAAAGGCCTGCTTGCCTGGCTGTGCCTCTTTGGAAAAGGCTTTTGCTTCACAGAGTGGGAGAGATGGGGAGAGCTGCATAACTCATCTGGGGTGCTCTTGCCTTTCTCTCACCCTGCAGAACACCCGCAAGCTCCTCAGTAAGTGGGATATGGACCATTTCTGGGAGGCCTATTCCCACGACAGTACACGTGAGGCTTGGAGGAACAAGGTATGGCATCCTTGGAAACCGTTCAGCTCTGCGTGGCTGTCTTGTGCACAGTGAGGGTTCCCCTCTCCATAATCATCATATCCACCGCTTTCTCTTTTCCATGTCTTGCATGATAGCCCAGTCCCAGAAAAGATACCATCTCTGCACAAGACTCCTCTCTGGCTAGGAGGGAGAGGCTGCAGAGAAAGGAAGAAACGTGGGACCATCAAGTAAGGCTTTTCTTGGGACAGGAAGCGCTTGGAGCCACTTTGGGAAGCAGCTTCTCCATCTAAGCTTGGGAGCTGTGCTCCACAAGCCCTGGGGAGAGGAAAGGGAAGTGCAGGCAGCCTTGGTGTGCTCCAGGGAAGAATTTGGAAGGACATGCCGTGGTGTTTGAGGCACAGCATGGCTGCTACGGGGTACCCCTATGCAAGCTTGGGAGGAAGGGTCCCTCTGCTCTCACTCATTTCTGCCTTTCTTCCTCAGCAGCAGTTGGGTGCTCCGGCACAGAGGATTCCCCATCCCCCTGACGGGCCCAGGACACAGCCCAAGTCAATATTGAAGCAGGGGAATGCTGCTCCTCGGGTCAACAATGTAATCTTTAAGCTGCCGGAGCCTGAGAAAGGGTAAGTGCGCACAGCTGCGGCAAAGGCCTGGCAGAGACAAGTGCCCATAGCCCCGTGCGTGGAATATCCCCTTTCCCACTGCCTCCTACATGGGGTTGGGACCCACATCTCCTGACTTCTGCGGGATCCCAAAGGACCCTGGGGAGATCTTCCCTGCAGGAGCCTTCTGCTGCCCTGTCTTCAAGGGCACCAAGGGCCTTAGGGGACCAAAGGGGCACCCAAGCGACACTGTGTCCTCTGCTGCAGGAGGGCAGGGACACGACGGGCCCCAGCTGCACAGCAAGAGGGGCTTTGTCACTGCTGCGGCGGGAGAAATTCAGCGCAGGCATCGCAGGCTCTGCCCCCGCTCAGCCCCCGCAGGAGAGCTCTGGAGGAGGAGCTGCAGGAAAGCACCAGGAAGCTCCTGGAGCATTACCGCAGCCTCTACCTGCGTCGGTAAGGACCTGCCGTGATGGCGGGAGCTCCCGTTCCCCTCCAAACCTTTCCTTGCCTGGGCAGCAGCACCTGCCAAGGAGGATCTGCTCCTCAGCCCTGTGCTGGCAGCGCAGCAGCCTTGGCAGCCTGGCGCCTGAGCCGCACAGCCCTGCTGCCCCTGCGCACCTTTTGGCCACTCAGGAGGCCACAGGAAGCTGCGAGCTTCTCCTGCTCAGCAAGGGCCTGAGAGCGGCCGGCACCATTGCCCTGCTTTTGTGCTCACGCTCAGCCCCTTTCTCTTGAACTCTGCAGCAGTCAGCAGACACCTCGCCTCCTGGACAAGAGGGAGAGGTACCGCTGATCTGCAGCAAGACTCCTGCGCTCCCAAGACTCCTCTGTTTTATTAAACTATTTTCAGAATGTTTAAAAATTTGTTTTAGTGGATGTGAAGCTCCAATCTGCACCCTGGGTTCTTTAGAGGGGTATTAGGGGAAGGTTTAGCAGACACGGGCTGAGCTGCCTCTTTCTGCAGCCAGATCCTCACATGTATGTGCCAACACTAGTGTCTTGTGGGGCTTCTTGTACCCCTGCCTTTGAGGGCGCCCATGTGGCAGCAGGACCCATGGTGACCTCCCTTGCCCTGTTTGGAGGGCATCTGTCCTGCATGTTTCTCCTGCAGGACACTTCTGTCCCACTCCCCTGACCCATTGGCCCAGTGGTAAAGCCCAGTCCGAGATGTTGTCTTAGAGCAGGACGAGTTAGGCAGAGCTGCATGGGTTACACAAGCACCTCTCCCAGAGACACCTTTACCCTCCTGTTCTCTCTCTGGCTGCAGAAGGCTCTCAGTTCATGGGATTTCCTTTTCACTCTCCTGCCCCTACCTTTGCCCATCCCTTCGCTCTCCCCCAATGCACTGGAGCTGCTCCGTGTGCCTGAAAGCCCCAGCCGTGCGCATCTTCCTTTAGACTTTGAACACTTGGGCTTTTGCCAGGCACAGGGAGGAGCGGAACTGGCCAGGAGTGCCTGGGGGTGGGAAGACGCTGGCCACGGTGCTCCCGGCGGGACACGTTTGGGAGGATGCACTGGCGGCGGCGCCGAATGGTCGGCGCCCCTCTGCTACGACAGTGTCCCCAGGAATATGGCGCGGGTGTGTGTGGGGATGTCCTGAAGGTCCCTACTGGAGCCCGGCAGAAGGGACTCAACCTTCCAAACATGAAAGAAAAACGTGGGTTTTGCTGTGTCCCGGGAAAATCACTGATGCCTGAGGGAAACCCGTCTAGAGGAATCCAAGGCAGGAGTCTCCAGGTGGGATGCACCCCAACACTGTACAGCGAATAGACAGCAGCAGAAGAAAAAGCCATTCCCAGGCAGCAGGCTCATGAGCATTTCCCAGTGCCAAAACCTTCCAGGGCTGATGGGAGAGGAGACAATACCCTCCATGGCAGCTGGAGATGTTTCTCAGCCTTGGTGCGGTATGGGATCATTATTGGCTGCTTGCCTGAAATTGCCATTTCTCCTCCTTTCTTCCTTTCCTTTTTCCCCCACTTAGGTTTTCTCACTTTATTTTCTTTACTTCCTCTTTCCTCTCCAAAACAGTTCTCCCCTTTTGCTGTCTACTTTTCTTTCCTTGCATCTCCTCGCCTCCGTTTCCCTCCCTTCCCCTCTCCTCTCTCCTTTTTCCTTACCTTTTTCCATTCCTTTCCCCTCTTCCCCACCATTTCCATTTCTTTTCTTTTCACGTACATGCTTTTCCAGCTTTCAGGCTCTGGAGGCTACAGCCTCCATGTCCTAGAGCCCTCTCGCAGAGGCCACATGGCATCAACCACCACAGCCACCCCTGACAACTGGCTCTCCACAGGCCACACCAACTACTGGCCCCTGCCATGTCCCCAGGGCTCCTCCAAACAACCCACGGCAGCGAAGAAACTCCCTCACTGTCCCCAGTGCATAGACGATCCCCCACGGAGCCCCTGATTCAGCAGAGCTGCCAGAAATTCCTCCAGGACCCTTATAGTGCCCCCCAAAATCCCACAGTGACACAGAGGCCTGTGGATCCCAAACCCTTCCCCTGGGCACCTTGCTTGACTACCAGGGAAGCTCCAACACCCACCAAACACCCCGTGAACCCCAAGGACCAGAAGAGTAATCCCAGGCATCTCCACAGAGACTCAGAGAGCACCAGAAAGCCCCCAGCGAACACCAGATCACCCCCAATACCTCTAAGGCCTCCCGAGCACAGCCCTCCACATACTCAAATCCCCAAATGACCACCCCAACTGCCAAAGGACACCCATTCCAACAGGGATGCTGCTGTGCAGCTGCGGCCAGGGATGTGCTGAGGGACGCGGCTGTGAAACCTGGCTTCCTCCCAGAGCCAGCAGACACCAGCCATGCCCTGTCCACGCAGACACCCTGGTCTCTCTGAGGGGAAATGAACCCAGGTGTCCTGAGCTCCTGAAGGTCCCTGGTGATGCCAGACTTCAGGGGCACCCAGTCATCCTCATAGACCCCAGGGAACACATGTGCTGGCTTTCCGGGGGGAGAAGCCCCATGCTGAAGGGAAAGAGGCTCAGAGGAATTCAGGTCAAGAACCCAAGTAGACTTTCAGCAAACTGCTTTTGTCTTCCTTCCTTGTGCTTTTCTTCTCTTTGCCTTCTTTTCTCTTCCTTCCCCCACTTTCCCTCTCTCCAGGCTAAAGGACATTCCCTCCAGACACTATTCCACCTCCCACCCCACCGCGTGTCCCCATGAGCTGCCAGGCATCACATGGGAGTTGAGAAGCTCCCTCAGGCTCCCCAATACACACATGATTCCCCCATTGAGCACAGGACTCTGCACACAGCACACGGATTCCCTCAATAGCCCCACAGCTCCCCAAATGCCAAACAGTCCCAAAGACTCCCATTTCTGCATACAGGCACCCTGCTTGACCTCCCAGGAATGCCCAGCTCATCACAAACAACCCAGGATGTGGCCAGGAGCACAAGACTAAGCCACGGGAATTCCATAGGGAATGCTCTGGAATTGTTCAGCCTGGAGAAGTGAGCATCGCGTCCATGGGCAAACACTAGGGCAGTGGGTAGGGGCACTAAAGAACTTGGAGCTGGACTCTTGTAAGCAGGGCAAGGAGAGCACAGGAGGCAATGGGCACAAACTACAAGATCACAAGACCCTTTGAAAGAAAAACAAAGCATTTTCGTTCAGAGGATTCCGAGTCGCAGCCTGGAGTCACACACCTCCACACGATGCGTTCCACCGGTATCCCGGATGGCACGGCCTTGTCACAAATGCTAAAATTTGCTAGACGCAAGTCATGGCTTTTGATCTGCAGGAGGCCTCTTTTCCATGCAGCAGCTGTGCCTGACTCTGTTTTCCTTTGCAATCCTTCTCCAGTGCTTTAGGAAGCCCTGCTTGTGGCTGGAGCTCTCCAAGGCCCTCCTAAAGCACAGGGCAATCTGGGGGAACCCAGGTGTCCTGAGCTCCTGAAGGTCCCTGGTGGTGCCAGACTGCAGGGGCACCCAGTCATCCTCATAGACCCCGGGGAACACATGTGCTGGCTTTCTGGAGGGAAAAGCCCCATGCTGAAGGGAAAGAGGCTCAGAGGAATAAAGGCCAAGAACCCAAGCAGACTTTCAGCAAACTGCTTTTGTCTTCCTTCTTTGTGCTTTTCTTCTCTTTGCCTTCTTTTCTCTTCCTTCCCCCACTTTCCCACTGTCCAGGCTAAAGGACATTCCCCCCAGACACTATTCCACCTCCCACCCCACTGCATGTCCGCATGAGCTGCCAGTCATCCCATAGGAGTTGAGAAGCTCCCTCAGGCTCCCCAATACACACACGATTCCCCCCTTTGAGCACAGGACTCTCCACACAGCAAACAGATACCCCCTATAGCCCCACAGCTCCACACATGCCAAAGAGCACCAAGGACTCCCATCCCTGCATCCAGGCACCCTGCTTGACCTCCCAGGAATGCCCAGCTCACCTCCAACAACCCAGGAAGCTGCCAGGACCACAAGACTAAGCCCCGGGAACTCCATAGAGAGCGCTCTGGAATTGTTCAGCCTGGAGAAGTGAGCATCGCGTCCATGGGCAAACACTAGGGCAGTGGGTAGGGGCACTAAAGAACTTGGAGCTGGACTCTTGTAAGCAGGGCAAGGAGAGCACAGGAGGCAATGGGCACAAACTACAAGATCACAAGACCCTTTGAAAGAAAAACAAAGCATTTTCGTTCAGAGGATTCCGAGTCGCAGCCTGGAGTCACACACCTCCACACGATGCGTTCCACCGGTATCCCGGATGGCACGGCCTTGTCACAAATGCTAAAATTTGCTAGACGCAAGTCATGGCTTTTGATCTGCAGGAGGCCTCTTTTCCATGCAGCAGCTGTGCCTGACTCTGTTTTCCTTTGCAATCCTTCTCCAGTGCTTTAGGAAGCCCTGCTTGTGGCTGGAGCTCTCCAAGGCCCTCCTAAAGCACAGGGCAATCTGGGGGAACCCAGGTGTCCTGAGCTCCTGAAGGTCCCTGGTGGTGCCAGACTTCAGGGGCACCCAGTCATCCTCATAGACCCCGGGGAACACATGTGCTGGCTTTCTGGAGGGAAAAGCCCCATGCTGAAGGGAAAGAGGCTCAGAGGAATAAAGGCCAAGAACCCAAGTAGACTTTCAGCAAACTGCTTTTGTCTTCCTTCTTTGTGCTTTTCTTCTCTTTGCCTTCTTTTCTCTTCCTTCCCCCACTTTCCATCCCTCCAGGCTAAAGGACATTCCCCCCAGACACTATTCCACCTCCCACCCCACCGCATGAGCTGCCAGTCATCCCATGGGAGTTGAGAAGCTCCCTCAGGCTCCCCAATACACACACGATTCCCCCATTGAGCCCAGGACTCTCCACACAGCAAACAGATACCCCCTATAGCCCCACAGCTCCCCACATGCCAAAGAACACCAAGGACTCCCATTTCTGCATCCAGGCACCCTGCTGGACCTCCTGGGAATGCCCAGCTCAACTCCAACAACCCAGGAAGCTGCCAGGAGCACAGGACTAAACCCCGGGAATTCCATAGAGAGCGCTCTGGAATTGTTCAGCCTGGAGAAGTGAGCATCGCGTCCATGGGCAAACACTAGTGCAGTGGGTAGGGGCACTAAAGAAGCTGAAGTTGGACTCTTGTCAGTGGGGCAAGGAGAGCACACGAGGCGATGGGCACAAACTGCAAGACCACAAGATCCTTTGAATGCCAAGCAAAAGTTTTTTTTTTTGGACTAGATGACCTCTACAGGTCCCTTTCAACCTTAAGCATTCTATGAATCTTTGATTCATAAGGTGGTTCGAAGTTGCAGCTTGGAGTCACACACCTTACACGATGCGTTCCACCAGTTTCTCGGCTACCGCTGCGTTGCCCCAATTATAATTTTAGTTAGACCTGAGTCATGATTTTGTGCTCTGGGTACTCTGCAGGAGGCCCCTTTTCCATGCAGCAGCTGTGCCTGGCTCTCTTTCCCCTTTGCTGACCTTCTCCAGTGCTTTAGGAAGCCCTGCTTGTGGCTGGAGCTCTCCAAGGCCCTCCTAAAGCACAGGGCAATCTTTCTGCCTCTCACCCTTTTCCCCATCTCCACCTCTCCTCCTGCCACACTCTCTCGCTCTCCCCACAGGCTCGTGTCTCTGGCCAAGATGAGGACAGCTGGAAGCAGTCCTGAGGCCACCCAGAGTCCCGCCAGGAGAGAGAAGCCCCGAGCAGCAAAGTGAGCGGGAGGTGCCCAGGACACGGCTGCCCTGCGGCCTCCTGCTCTGCTGCCAGCAGACGCCACCAGTGCCGTCCCTCGGCCTCCTCTGCTCCCAGCGGAGCAGCTGGTGCGGAGCAGCGCGGCGCCCAGAGCCGGCCCAGGGCCTGCACTGCGCGGGCCTTGCTGGGAGCCGTGGGGAGAGGCTGCGCTGGCCGTGGGGAGAGGGGAGCAGCTGCTGGGAGCTGGGACATCCCGCTGGGAGCTCAGCGCGCCTCACACAGGGCTGCACGGACAGCGCACACAGCCCTCCTGGGCAGCCTGTCGTGGCCAGGGCCAGCAGGGGCCCTGCAGCCCCTCTGTGACACGGGCTGGCCTCACAGTGGGCCGCACGCGCCACAGCTGCCCTCTCCCCACGGCGCCCCATGCCCGCCCCACACTTCCCTGCCCGGCCTCGCTCACGCAAGGCACGGGGAGCTGCTCTGGCCTCCGCCTGCTGCACAGCTGCTGCTCTGCAGCCACACCAGCAAGGCCAAGGAGGTGTCACCAGAGCGCGGGAGGTGCCTCCTGGGAGGGCTCTGCGGGAGAAGAGAGCCCGGAGGACCAGCTGCTTCTGGTCGAGGAGGAAAGACCTTTCTCCGATTGCCGGCATCCACCCGGAGCCATGGGGATGCCCAAGAGGAAGGGCAAGGAGAGCCTGGAGCGGGCCCTTGGCCAAGCCGGCCCCTTGCCCCACGGGACGCTGCGCGGGCGCCAACTGGAGGGTAAGGCCTTGTGGAGCTCTGCCAGGAGGGCTGTCCCAGAGGCTCTTCCCCAGCAAAGGCGCTGGGGAAGGCCTGGGCTGTGGGGCACACGGCTGCACAGGGCTGGGGACAGCCCCCAGAGCCCTGCCCGAGGCTGCCTGCGTGTGCAAGGGGACAACGTGGCCCCGCGCAGTCTGGCTGCTCTCGAGCTGCTGAGAGACGCCTGGAGGTGGCCGTGTTGGACAGGAGCCCTTGGACTCTGTTCTCAGGAGATTTCTCTTTTAGCCCGTGCAGAGAAGAATCCTGCCAGGCTCTCCCGCTCCCAGGGAACTCGGCACCTGCCCAGAATCCCTGAGGGCAATGCCTACAAACCCAGGGAGGAGAGAGTCCTTGAGGAAACACCTCCCGCCAGGTGAGACTCGTGCAGGAGGCTGCTGTTGAGCCACAGCAGGGAGCTCCTGCCTTGCACACAGTGTCTCTGCCAAGGCTCCAGGGGAAGGAGCAGCTCCTCTGCCCTCCGAGCAGGGGCTCATTTCTCCCCTCACCCTCTGCTCCCGCCACGCACAGCATCTGGGGAGCCCCTGGCAATGCTCAAGTGAGAAGTGCAGGCTCTCCAACTGCTCGCTCTGTGGAGGAGCAGGACGCGTTTCCCTGAGGGAGACAGTGTTCAGAGTGCTTCTAGAGTGCAGCAGGGACAAGGGGTGCCCATGCTCTCCCCTTCCCGTTGCTTGCCGAGGGCGCAAGGCTGCTGGGAGCTTTGCTCACACTGGGCTCCTGCTGGAGGGGAGTGGGAAGGGACTGAGGGAGGATGGAGACCTTGGAGGGATGGACACCATGGAAGTGAAGATGGTGCATGGCTTGTGAGCGTGAACAACAAAGTTTTCCTGTGCTGCCACCCACTGTCCATGGTGCTTCTCCCTAGAGCGCACGTGCCATGTCTGGCGGGCTCCCCCTGGGCGGAGGAGAACGGCAGGAAGAGACTCCTGAATCCTTGGGAAGTCCAGAGGATGGTGCAGGAGTGCCAAAACTGCTGGGGCATTGCAGAGGTAGGAGCTCCGCTTGCACACAATTCCTGTGGCCCCTGTCCCTGCGGAAAGGCCTGCTTGCCTGGCTGTGCCTGTTTGGAAAAGGCTTTTGCTTCACAGAGTGGGAGAGATGGAGAGAGCTGCATAACTCATCTGGGGTGCTCTTGCCTTTCTCTCACCCTACAGAACACCCGCAAGCTCCTCAGTAAGTGGGATATGGACCATTTCTGGGAGGCCTATTCCCACGAAACTACACGTGAGGCTTGGAGGAACAAGGTATGGCAACCTTGGAAACCGTTCAGCTCTGCGTGGCTGTCTTGTGCACAGTGAGGGTTTCCCTCTCCATAATCATCATATCCACCGCTTTCTCTTTTCCATGTCTTACATGATAGCCTGCTCCCAGAAAAGATACCATCTCTGCACAAGACTCCTCTCTAGCTAGGAGGGAGAGGCTGCAGAGAAAGGAAGAAAGGTGGGACCATCAGGTAAGGCTTTTCTTGGGACAGGAAGCGCTTCGAGCCACTTTGGGAAGCAGCTTCTCCATCTAAGCCTGGGAGCTGTGCTCCACAAGCACTGGGGAGAGGAAAGGGAAGTGCAGGCAGGCTTGGTGTGCTCCAGGGAGGAATTTGCAAGGACATGCCGTGTTGGAGGCACAGCATGGGTGCTACGGGGTACCCCTATGCAAGCTCGGGAGGAAGGCTCCCTCTGCTCCCACTCATTTCTGCCTTTCTTCCTCAGCAGCAGTTGGGTGCTCTGGCACAGAGGATTCCCCATCCCCCTGACGGGCCCAGGACACAGCCCAAGTCAATATTGAAGCAGGGGAATGCTGCTCCTCGGGTCAAGAATGTAATCTTTAAGCTGCCGGAGCCTGAGAAAGGGTAAGAGCGCACAGCTGCGGCAAAGGCCTGGCAGAGACAAGTGCCCGTAGCCCCGTGCGCGGAATGTCCCCTTTCCCACTGCTTCTTCCATGGGGTTGGGACCCACATCTCCTGACTTCTGCGGGACCCGAAAGGGTCCAGGGGGATCTTCCCTCCAGGAGCCTTCTGCTGCCCTGTCTTCAAGGGCACCAAGGGCCCTAGGAGACCAAAGGGGCACCCAAGCGACACTGTGTCCTCTGCTGCAGGAGGGCAGGGACACGACAGGCCCCAGCTGCACAGCAAGAGGGGCTTTGTCACTGCTGCGGCGGGAGAAGTTCAGCGCAGGCATCGCAGGCTCTGCCCCCGCTCAGCCCCCGCAGGAGAGCTCTGGAGGAGGAGCTGCAGGAAAGCACCAGGAAGCTCCTGGAGCATTACCGCAGCCTCTACCTGCGTCGGTAAGGACCTGCCGTGATGGCGGGAGCTCCCGTTCCCCTCCAAACCTTTCCTTGCCTGGGCAGCAGCACCTGCCAAGGAGGATCTGCTCCTCAGCCCTGTGCTGGCAGCGCAGCAGCCTTGGCAGCCTGGCGCCTGAGCCGCACAGCCCTGCTGCCCCTGCGCAGCTCTTGGCCACTCAGGAGGCCACGGGAAGCTGCGAGCTTCTCCTGCTCAGCAAGGGCCTGAGCGCGGCCGGCACCATTGCCCTACTTTCGTGCTCACGCTCAGCCCCTTTCTCTTGAACTCTGCAGCAGTCAGCAGACATCTCGCCTCCTGGACAAGAGGGAGAGGTACCGCTGATCTCGTGGTGGCCTCCTGCGCTCCCAAGACTCCTCTGTTTTATTAAACTATTTTCAAAATGTTCAAAAATTTTTTGTAGTGGATGTGAAGCTCCAATCTGCAGCCTGGGTTCTTTAGAGGGGTATTAAGGGAAGGTTTAGCAGACAGGGACTGAGCTGCCTCTTTCTGCAGCCAGATCTTCACCTGCATGTGTAGGGTGCATTAGCAGGGAAGGTAGGGGTTAAATAGCTAATGTAGAATAAGCTGAGTCTTAGAGCACAAGGACCCATGATAACTGGCAGAGTCCGGATGTCTTGCTCATGGCAGGGGCAGAACCCTTGATAGATGGCAGGGTCAGGATGCCCTGCTCATGGCAAGGTCTGGACCCTTGATAGGTGGCAGGGTTAGGGTGCCCTGCCCTCAATCAGGATGATAGGGGGGCTGCTTATCCAGATGTTTTAATTCAGCAAAATAGATAACATTAACAAGAATGCAAAACAGGAAAACGGGAGGGGGAACACTCTTGGGTAAGAACGGTATAAAAGAGGGACGCTCGAAGTGGTCGGGGTCCGTGGTGTGACCCCTGCATGGGAAAGCCCGGACCCCAGCTAGCTGGTAATACTTATTATCTTTCTTCTATTAATAAAAGACAATATATATCTATGGTGGTTGTCTCTCTCTCCCTGTCAATTCGGATACCGGACCTAACATTAGGGGGCTCGTCCGGGATCCGAATGCAGGGGAGGAGAAAGAGATAGAGAAAGATAATAAGTCAAGGGAGGCCTCAGGGGGTGAGAGTGAGCCGACAGAAATCCAGGTGGACGCACCGAAGGATAGTCGGCTGGAGTCTGAGGGAGACGTCCCTCAGACTCCCACGAGAAGGAAGGGTGGTTGGTTAGGTTGTTTGGGAACACCGTATCTCCTTGACGAAAGGAGACCCGTGTGGGAAGGGAGAATTCTGTTAATAATCGCCCTTACTGGTTTACTGGCAGTTGTATTAACTTTGGTTTTAAGCGACGAGCTTGATACAATGGGACAAGGGAAATCCACCCCTTTGTCATTTATGTTAAATCATTTTGGATATGTTAAACGTCGGGCACATAATTTGTTTGTAGAAGTGTATAAAAACTGATGGGAGGCATTTTGTAAAAGTGAGTGGCCAAGTTTTGATGTAGGCTGGCCGAGAGAGGGAAGTTTTGATTTAGAATTAATAAGGAGAGTAAAAGAGGTAATAATGAGACCTGGGTCAGAAGGACACCCAGATCAATTTCCATATATAATCACATGGGAGCCCCCATGGCTGAAACCTCTTTTGGGGGAGGGTAGAAAAGACGGAAAAGTTGATATTTACGTAGTGAGAAAGGAAGGGAAAAAAGCAGTACTACCAGATTCGACCTTATATCCAGAAATATTAGACGAAGAAAGCAGGCATAACCCCCCCCCCTCTTACGTACCTCTGCCCGAGGCACAAAGAGAGGCGAGTAGTAGTGATCAAAGAAGGGGGAGAAGGGAGAGAAGGGAAGATAGGGGTCCCACATATAGGACACGATCTCATCAAAGAGAAGATGAAGAAGGAATATCAAGTACCACCCATGCCTTCCCAGTTAGAACGATTGGAACAACTGGGCCACAGGGACAGCGTACGTATCAATACTGGCCATTCTCTTCTAGCGATTTGTATAATTGGAAAAGTCAAAAACCCTCCTTTTCCGAGAAACCGGGGGCGTTAATTGATTTATTAGAATCCATCTTGTTTATGCACAACCCTACCTGGGATGACTGTCAGCAGCTTTTAAAAGTGCTGTTTACGACCGAAGAGTGTGAAAGGATCCTGACCGAGGCGCGAAAGTTGGTGCCGGGAGAGGACGGGAGACCCACCGGGCAGCAGAACCTTATCGATGAAGGATTCCCATTGGTAAGACCACCGTGGGATTTTGAACAACCTGAAGGTAGGGAGCGTCTCCGAACATACCGGCAAACGCTGATGGCTGGGTTGCGGGCGGCGGCGCGTAAACCTACTAACTTAGCAAAAGTAAATGCTGTTAGGCAGGAAGCCGAGGAAAGCCCTGCCGCTTTCTTAAAGAGAATATTAGAGGCGTTTAGACAATTCACTCCTTTAGATCCTATGAAGGAGGAGAATCGGGCAGCTGTCATCTTGGCATTTGTAAATCAAGCTGCCCCGGATATAAGAAGGAAATTACAAAAGATTGAGAGGTTGGGGGAGCAAACCTTACAGGATCTTTTAAAGGTAGCAGAGAAAGTGTACAACAACAGGGAGACTCCAGAAAAAAAACAGGAGAGAATAAGAAGGGAGGATTGGAAACACCAAAGGGAAATGGCTAGGAGATTTTTTGAAGCAGGAGAAAAATCAGAGAGGCAAAGAAGGGGACCGCCACCCCCCAGAGGAACAGGGGTACGGTTAGGAAAGGATCAATGTGCAATTTGCAAAAAGAAAGGACACTGGAAAAATGAGTGTCCAGAAAAAGGAGAAAGGAGGCCACCTAGAGTACTGGTGGCAAAAGAAGATAGTGACTGAAGGGGCCGGGACTCGGAACCCTTCCCCGAGTCTTGGGTAGAATTAGAAATGGAAGGGAAACGTGTAAAATTTCTGGTAGACACAGGGGCTGAATACTCAGTAATAAATAAAGCAGCGGGGAAACTATCGACAAGGAAAGCTCGAGTACGAGGGGTAAATGGGAGTAGGGTATATCGGTGGACATCAGAAAGGAAGGTAGATGTAGCTAATAGACAAATCACGCATTCATTCTTGTATATACCGGAGAGTCCGGTACCCTTAATGGGCCGGGATCTCCTAACTAAATTGGGGGTAAGGATATATTTAGAGGACGATGGGGTAAAGATCAATGACCGGGAAGGACAACCGATACAGGTCCTGACTGTTAGATTAGAGGACGAATATAGACTGTATGAAGAGAGGAAGGAAGAAATTGGACCAGAAACTCAAAAATGGATGAGGGAACTCCCAGAAGTATGGGCAGAGAATTCAGGGGTAGGAGAGGTTAAAGGGAAAACTCCTCTGGTCGTGGAATTAAAACCAGGAGCTCACCCGATTAGGGTTAAACAGTACCCAATGACCCCTGAAGCTCGACAAGGGATAGCGAAGCACATTAAAAGGTTACTGGAAGCTGGCATTCTGCGTAAATGCAAATCTCCTTGGAATACTCCTCTACTGCCAGTAAAGAAGCCCGGAGGAGATTTCAGGCCAGTTCAAGATCGGAGAGAAGTTAATAAAAGAGTGGAGGATGTGCATCCTACAGTCCCGAATCCATACACTCTGTTAAGTACGATGCCACCAGATATGGGATGGTATACAGTTTTAGACTTAAAGGATGCCTTCTTTACCATCCCCCTGACAAAACAGAGCCAGGAAATGTTTGCTTTCGAATGGGAAGATCCCGAGAGCGGATATAAGGGTCAGTTAACTTGGACCCGATTACCACAAGGGTTCAAAAATTCACCGACTTTGTTTAATGAAATACTGCAGGAAAATTTGAGTGAATTCAGGAGACAGAATCCTAGTGTGAAATTGCTTCAGTATGTGGATGATCTGCTGCTAGCGGCAAGAACGAAAGAGGAGTGCGAGGAAGGTACGAGGAAGTTGTTGCAAGAATTGAATAAACTAGGATACCGAGTAAGTGCTAAGAAAGCTCAGCTATGTAGTCCTGAAGTAACATATCTGGGATATAAGATACGAGATGGTAGGAGATGGCTAACTGATGCCATGAAAGAGACTGTTCTTCGGATTCAAGAGCCCAGATCTCCAAGGGAGGTTCGAGAATTCTTGGGGACAGTAGGATACTGCCGTTTGTGGATACCTGGATTTGCAGAGAAAGCGAAACCTCTGTATGAGGCGAGTCGAGAGAAACCGGACTGGCAGTGGACAGAAGCTATGGGAAAATCTTTTGAGGAACTGAGATTAGCCCTGCTAGAGGCCCCTGCACTTGCACTCCCGGACCCAGCCAAGGATTTCCATTTATATGTGAGCGAAAGAGCGGGAATTGCTAAGGGAGTGCTAACTCAAAAACAAGGACCTTGGAAAAGGATAGTGGCGTACTTATCAAAGAAATTAGACCCAGTCGCCGCAGGGTGGCCCTCGTGCCTTAAAATCATTGCAGCCGTGGCAATGATGGTTAAGGACGCAGACAAACTCACGTTTGGGCAAACACTGTATGTAACAGCTCCCCATTACGTAGAGGCATTACTCAAACAACCGCCTGAAAGATGGATAACAAATGCTAGGCTGACTCATTACCAAGCCTTACTTTTAAACCCAGAAAGGATTATGTATACGTCCCCAACGACTTTAAATCCAGCCACTCTCCTACCTAACCCAGAATATGAAACACCTGTGCATAATTGTCAGGAGGTGTTAGCTGAAACTGCGACGGTGCGGGAAGATTTAAAGGATGAGCCGCTGCAAGGGGGAAAAGTGTGGTTTACAGATGGAAGTAGCTTGGTCGAGCAAGGAAAAAGAAGGGCGGGAGCTGCAGTGGTGAATCAGAAGGGAGAAATAGTTTGGAACCAGCGTTTACCAGACGGCACTTCGGCTCAGAGAGCGGAACTGATAGCCTTGGCTAAGGCACTAGAAATGGCAGAAGGAGAGCGAGTGACGATTTATACAGATAGTCGCTACGCATATGGGACAGTGCATATACACGGAGCAATATACAGAGAAAGGGGATTTCTTACCTCCACAGGAAAAGAAATCCGAAACAAAGAAGAGGTTTTGCACTTGCTGTCAGCTTTGCAGAAACCAAAAGCAGTGGCAATTGTGCATACCTTAGGACATCAGAAGAAAACCGATACGATAAGTAGAGGGAATGCAGCTGCAGATATTGCAGCCCGGCGAGCTGCGTTAGAAGGACAAATACAAAGGGTACTAGCCCTGACTCACAACACTTTAAGAGAAGAAGAGGAAAGTGGAGAGGATGAATACACCCCGGAGGAGAGGGAGTGGATTCAAAAGGTCGCAGAAAAGCAAAGTGCAGGAGAAGGACATTACGATACAGGAGGAAGAATGTTAATTCCCAAGCGGATGGGACAGAGGATGGCGCAACAGTTACACAGTACCACACACTTGGGGGAAAGAAAAATGGGACTGTTAATAGAAAAGTTCGGGTTGAGATTCCAAGATCAGAGGAAAATATTAAGAGGGATAATAGAGGGATGTCAAGCATGCCAGGAAATGAAACCATCGAGGGTCAGGAAGGTACATGAAGGTATAAGGGAAAGGGGTGGTGAGCCTGGAAGGCATTGGGAAGTAGACTTTACAGAAATAAAACCAGGTAAATACGGATATAGATATCTCTTGGTATTAGTAGACACCTTTTCAGGGTGGGTGGAGGCCTTTCCCACTAAGCGAGAAACAGCCCAGGTGGTAGCGGTCCCATATATGCAAACGGGACATTCTGTGGGATAAATGGGACAGTCGATGGGTTACAAGAACGGTACACTGCGGGATTACCCTTAGGAGCATATGGGGGGGATCCATCAGGACAGGTACATAATAGGACAGATTTACTATGGAATAATGATACCGCTAAGGCCTTGCCAGATGGAGTGTTTCTAATTTGTGGGGATAGAGCATGGCAGGGAATACCTAAGAATGCCTATGGGGGACCGTGTTATTTAGGGCAACTGGCAATGATAGCCCCGTCTAAAGCTAAGTTGTTAACTATGAAGCAGGAACAAAGGAGGCAAAAGCGTTCCCTTGGTTTAACACCGGAATGTGATGATAATGTACAATTAATATCTGTAACCGCACGGGTCGCCTTAGCTATCTTTGTGCCAGGAGCTGCAGCAGGAAATGCATTAAGGGAGCTTTCGAAGTTAGCCTGTTGGAGTGAGAAGCAAGCAAATGCGACAACCGAGGTATTGGAACAACTCCTGCTCGATCAGAACAGCCTGCGACACGCACTACTACAGGACAGAGCGGCTATAGACTTCTTGCTCCTTGCCCATGGACAGGGATGTGAGGAGTTTGAAGGACTATGTTGTTTTAACCTGTCGGACCATAGCCAATCGATTCAACAACAATTGCGCTGGCTCAAGAAACACACTCAGAAGATAACACGGGAAGAAGGACTGATGGACGGATGGCTAGAGTCATTGTTTGGAGGGTTACCTGGGTGAATATCAGGACTGATAAAAGAAGGATTACGCGTATTTGTAATTCTGTTATTACTGTTACTGTGTATCTGTATAATGTGGAAATGTGTAATGGGGGTAATGGAAAAAGCTACAAATCGAGTTAATTCTATGCACATAATGTTCATGCGACAAACTCAGAAAGAGCAAGAAAGGATTCTCTGATATTAGCAAAAGAAAAAGGGGGGAATGTAGGGTGCATTAGCAGGGAAGGAAGGGGTTAAATAACTAATGTAGAATAAGCTGAGTCTTAGAGCACAAGGACCCATGATAACTGGCAGAGTCCGGATGTCTTGCTCATGGCAGGGGCAGAAACCTTGATAGATGGCAGGGTCAGGATGCCCTGCTCATGGCAAGGTCTGGACCCTTGATAGGTGGCGGGGTTAGGGTGCCCTGCCCTCAATCAGGATGATAGGGGGGCTGCTTATCCAGATGTTTTAATTCAGCAAAATAGATAACATTAACAAGAATGCAAAACAGGAAAACAGGAGGGGGAACACTCTTGGGTAAGAACGGTATAAAAGAGGGACACTCGAAGTGGTCGGGGTCCGTGGTGTGACCCCTGCGTGGGAAAGCCCGGACCCCAGCTAGCTGGTAATACTTATTATCTTTCTTCTATTAATAAAAGACAATATATATCTATGGTGGTTGTCTCTCTCTCCCTGTCAATTCGGATACCGGACCTAACACATGTACCAACACTAGTGTCTTGTGGGGCTTCTTGTCCCCCTGCCTTTGAGGGCGCCCATGTGGCAGCAGGACCCATGGTGACCTCCCTTGCCCTGTTTGGAGGGCATCTGTCCTGCATGTTTCTCCTGCAGGACACTTCTGTCCCACTCCCCTGGCCCAATGACCCAGCCCGAGACCTTCTCTGAGAGCAGGACGAGGCAGGCAGAGCTGCATGGGTTACATAAGCAACTCTCCCAGAGACACCTTTACCCTCCTCT
Organism: Tinamus guttatus; assembly: GCF_059628265.1. Taxonomy (NCBI): domain Eukaryota; kingdom Metazoa; phylum Chordata; class Aves; order Tinamiformes; family Tinamidae; genus Tinamus; species Tinamus guttatus. The sequence goes on along the minus strand of NW_028288695.1, from coordinate 300,546 downwards.
TCCCTCTCTGGCTGCAGAAGGCTCTCAGTTCATGGGCTTTCCCATTCACTCTCCTGCCTGTACCTTTGCCCATCCCTTCGCTCTCTCCCATGGCACTGGAGCTGCTCCGTGTGTCTGAAAGCCCCAGCCGTGCGCATCTTCCTTTAGACTTTGAACACTTGGGCTTTTCTTCTCTTTGCTTTCTTTTCTCTTCCTTCCCGCACTTTCCCTCTCTCTCGTGTCTCTGGCCAACATGAGGACAGCTGGAAGCAGTCCTGAGGCCACCCAGAGTCCCGCCAGGAGAGAGAAGCCCCGAGCAGCAAAGTGAGCGGGAGGTGCCCAGGACACGGCTGCCCTGCGGCCTCCTGCTCTGCTGCCAGCAGACGCCACCAGTGCCGTCCCTCGGCCTCCTCTGATCCCAGCGGAGCAGCTGGTGCGGAGCAGCGCGGCGCCCAGAGCCGGCCCAGGGCCTGCACTGCGCGGGCCTTGCTGGGAGCCGTGGGGAGAGGCTGCGCTGGCCGTGGGGAGAGGGGAGCAGCTGCTGGGAGCTGGGACATCCCGCTGGGA